>NW_028169879.1:87500-197937 GCF_963971535.1 Notolepis coatsorum | reverse complement strand
AGATGGTAGAGGGGGGGGGCTCAGGGGGGGAGGAGGGGTCTAAGAGAGGGGGGGGGGGGGCTACGGAGAGGGGGCCTCGGGAAGGAGGGGTCTAAGAGAGGAGGGGGCTATGGGAGGAGGGGTCTAAGAGAGAGGAGGGGGCCTATGGAAAGAGGGGTCTAAGAGAGGAGGGGGCCTATGGGAGGAGGGGTCTAAGAGAGAGGAGGGGGCCTATGGGAGGAGGGGTCTAAGAGAGAGGCTATGGGAGGAGGGGTCTAAGAGAGAGGAGGGGGCCTATGGGAGGAGGGGTCTAAGAGAGAGGCTATGGGAGGAGGGGTCTAAGAGAGAGGAGGGGGCCTATGGGAAGGAGGGGTCTAAGGGGGTCTAGAGAGGGGCCTATGGGAGGAGGGGTCTAAGAGAGGGAGGGGCCTACGGAGGAGGGGTCTAAGAGAGAGGAGGGGGCTAAGGGAGGGGAAGAGAAGAGGGTCTAAGAGAGAGGAGGGGGCCTATGGGAGGAGGGGTCTAAGAGAGAGGAGGGGTCTAAGAGAGGGGGGCCTATGGGAGGAGGGGTCTAAGAGAGAGGGCCTATGGGAGGAGGGGTCTAAGAGAGAGGGCCTATGGGAGGGACTAGAAAGAGGTCTAAGAGAGAGGGCCTATGGGAGGAGGGGTCTATGAGAGAGGGGGTCTATGGAGGAGGGGTCTAAGAGAGGGGGGCCTATGGGAGGAGGGGTCTAAGAGAGAGGGGTCTAAGAGAGGGGGGGCCTATGGGAGGAGGGGTCTAAGAATGGGGGGCCTACTGTGCTGCCCTATAGTAGTCATAATTGTAGTTCTACTACAGTACAGTACAGTAAGTTAAACATCTTAGCGTGACAACTCCACAGTTGTCGGCCGTGAGCGGACCAGACTCCACAGAGGCGTCGCGCACCGGTGTCCCACAAAAGGCTGCTCGGTTGACATCGACCTGCATTAAATGTAGTAACCTGCCATGAGAAATACAGTATCTACTATCTCCTAATGAAACAAGTCATTAGAATAATATAAGCCTACTGCGTTTATTCATTACGCACGTAGACTATACAGTACTGTGCGCGCGTGTGTGTGTGTGTGTGTGTGCGCACACGTGTGCTGCGGCAGGTGGCCACGAGCTGTGTGATGACAATACATAATCTAATCTCTAATCGCCACCATTTCCACACAGCCCTCTCATTATAATGAGCTGGACAGGTGTGTCTGTATGCAAATGAATTAAACGGGAACGCGCGTCCATGTTTGTCAATGAGTGACGTTTCTCATTGTGGGCTATTTTGGCCACTTAAGACAGGCTCTCACGCGTTGGTGACTCCCGGTGTAATTGTCGGCGAGTTTATCCAAGGTGGTTGCTGTAAAATAAATCTAATTCCAATGTGTCCATTCAGGGGATCCATAGGAAATAGATGGTAGCAATGTGTCCAGGGCCACATTCAATTTTCGCTTCTCACTCTGCCAATGCGGGGCACATACTGTAGCTCCTAAGTAACTGTTACCTAACTAAAATATGAATACAATAATACATAGGTGTAGATTTAGCACCTTTAAACGCTCAAGAGCATTCTTCGATGCTCAAAGTTTCCAGAGTGAGGACCACCCTGGGGAGTGCCCCCCCCCAACCTTGAAACCGATCCTATGCCCTAACACATATGGATATGAGAGCTTCACATTATGAGTCAATAATAAAGCGTCACGTAAATCATCCATGCTCCTGAAAAAGTTTAACTTGCCAACTTTTATTTTTATTTTTAAATAAAAGTTTAACTTTTGGAGAGAGATAACCAAATATAAGGGATCGCTTACTCCAACCGTGCAGAGAGACTGTCTGCAACACATCGTTTTCAGACACACCTGTGTCGAAAACCAAAGACGAAATAATTTTCCTGTGGTCTATTCACACGGAATCATGGGTAATGGAGTTTTTGACTCAAGGTTTATCTAATTATATTGTTGACTATTGCCCCGTATTCATGTTGGCTTGTGTCTACGCTGTTCTGGGCAAGTCACACACACACACACACATGCACGCACGCACGCATGCAGGCACGCACACACACACACACACACACACACACACACACGCACACCACACACACACACACACACACACACACACACACACACACGCACACTCACACATACCCATGTAAATAATAAGTATATAATCATACATTCCATCCAATACCCATCTAAATAATAGGTATTTTCTTTTCAAATGTAACTGTATTTTTCTTCTGCAGTGAAGAATTTTTTAGGTTCGCAATGTTGTTGTTATATAAATTGACTGTAATCCTATTAAATACAGTAAGTACATCACACATTGCTTCCTAACCATGTGGTTCACATACAGCACCTCACAAAAAGCATTTGGCTGTGAGGGGAACGCTCTCCTGGGCCCACAACTCAATTATATGGCTGTAATAAAGGCCACTTTCCACAGATTTAAAGAGACTTTTCTCTACCCACCTATTTCTAGCTTTAGGGCTAGAGAGTTTAATCAGTGTTGAATTTACATGGCTGGCTGCTCCTTTTCCACAGCCGTGTGTTCTGTATACAAGCTGCACTCCTGTTTTTATCTCTCCTCATATGTCTCTTCACCAGCTCTCTCTCTCTCTCTCTCTCTCTCTCTCTCTCTCTCTCTCTCTCTCTCTCTCTCTCTCTCTCTCTCTCTCTCTCTCTCTCTCTCTCTCTCTCTCTCTCTCTCTCTCTCTCTCTCTCTCTCTCAACTAGGCAGTGCCTCACTAACTTGATCTGTATCTCTACATCTCTCTCCCTTTGTCTCTCTACTTGTCTCTACTTCTCTCTCTCTCTCTCATCTTTATTTTCCTATGTCTCTTCTAAATACATACTATATACATATAATCTCTTACCAGTCATGCATTTCTTCAGAGCTGTCAGAGGTCAGAGTCACATGCAGTGCAGCAAAGCCCCCTGGAGCAGTTTTGGGGTCCAATGCCTTGCTCAAGAGCCATTTTGCAGAGCTGGCGAGCAGCACAGATGTAATCCAGATGTAATCCCAGCTCCCTTCACGTCAGGTAGACATCCATTACTAAACACAGTTCTACCATGTTTATTTAGACCATCGACTTCTACTTACTATATAAAAGCTCTTATATAACGATGCATAGTTACAGACTTTAGAGACTGTAGGTTGAAGCACAGGCTCTCTCTACCAGGTTTATTCAAATGTCTACCCATGGAGAATAACAAACCCCAACCCTAACCCTAACCATTCTATCCACCCCAAACCTAACCCCACCCTAACCTTAACCACCCTAATCCTAACCCTAACCATCATAACCCTAACCACCCTAGCCCTAACCATTTACATTTAGTAATTTAGCTAATGCTTTTATTTAACACCACAGCTGTCCAGCTGCAAATGTTCCCAGGGGCGGGATGACCAGGGGAGCGGGTGTAGGGGAGGGGTCGACGGGGGTCCGGTTTTCCCACTGAGGAGGCACGCTGAGCAGTCCTGGACCAGATGCTCTATATCGCAGTCGATGGCCGGCCACCACACCAGCTCACGGCACCGCTGCTTTATTTGTCTCGCTTCATTTTACACACGCAAGTCGTGCGCGCACACGAAAGCGCCCCGTCACGTCACATAGCGTTTCCATCAAAAGCAACAAGCTAGACCGTTAAGAGCGTGCGTGTCAGAGATGGAGAAGCGGCCTTTGCTAGCTAGACTTGCATGCTCTGTGTTGAGTATACCCGCAAGCAGCAGCTCGAGCGAGCGATATTTCAGCACCGCAGGGAGAATGCTGGAGAAGAGGAGAACAGCGCGGAAGCCATCAACGGTGGATCCATCCTTCACAGCGCCCCCGAATGAACAGCAAAGTGGAATGAACTGTAAAAGTTTTGCATGATTATTCTTGGATTTAGCCGGTTGGCGACGATTTGTGAGATTTGTTAAAGTTATTCAACGCAAGAAGTATTTGTTGCTGACGTTCATCTAACAGTGAAGTGGTGAGTCCATCCTGATTTACACAAATTAATTGGCTGCTGGTTTATGAGTGTTTTCGGTATGCTTTAGTGTTGTCATGGCATTAATGTTTTAGTCGGTGGGCATGTAATTGTTGCTGTTGTTAGCCACAGAGTGATGTCGTTATTGCATTGTGCACTTGTAGTCGTAATTTAGCATTTGTGTGTGTAATGTACTGTAGGCAGCACACGTGTGTATGATGTCTGTCATCACATCGTAATATTGGCCTCTGGGCTTAAGTCGGGCTAGGGCTGAATAATTGCTTAAAGGGGACATGTACTATAAATGTCATTTTCAGTCTCTAGCATTGTATTATAGTAATAGGAGTTAGTATCAATGTGTTTTAGTGTCTAAATACCATATTGGCGGATTGCTCTGATTCAGCTCAGATCCTTTCCTTCTCCAGTAAATTAGGCCATCTTGATTTGAAGGCCTGAATGACGTTACTCAGGCTCTGGGTAGCAGACAGTGATGTGATTGGCTCTGTGGTTGTAGCTAATGCCCGCCCACAATCTACATAGACTGACTGTACACAGCGAGTGGAAACCACTTCCTCATACTCTGCATGCACTAGTCTGGAGGAGAGAGAGAGAGAGAGAGAGAGAGAGAGAGAGAGCATTCAGGAGGGGGGGGGGACCTCCACGCGACACACACCTCCGAACGGGAGAGTGATAGAAAGAAAAAAGGAAGAGAGAGGAGGAAGGGAGGGTCCTTCCGCGCAGCACACCGAGGGCGGCAGAGAAAAAAAGAACGGCCTCTCTCTCTCTCTCTCTCTCTCTCTCTCTCTCTCTCTCTCTCTCTCTCTCTCTCTCTCTCTCTCTCTCTCTCTCTCTCTCCCTCCCTCCCCCTCCCACCCCCTCCCTCTCTCTCTCTCTCTCTCTCTCTCTCTCTCTATCTCTCTCTGTCTACCAGTCGCGACTGTGTGTACTGACTGTCACTCAAAGTGCTTATGGGCGGAGCCAGGTCATAACAGCCTGAAATCTTGAAGCTGAAAAATGATGGTTTTGAGTACTTGATTCGAAATATAAAACAATGCATTTTTTTGAAAAAAAACATACAGATGTCTTCAATACACTCACAGAATTGTATAAAGTTGCCCAAATAGTGCTAGGAATAGCAGTACATGTCCCCTTTAACTTTTCGGGCTAGGGTTGGGCGGGCCTGAAGGCTACAGGCTTGAGCCGGGCTGGGGCTGAAATGTCAGGTCCGTGCAGACCTCTAATGTGCACAGCTTGGATAGTAGTGGGTCTCCTTCTTGTTCAGTTTTCAGTTCCTCCAGCGTGACTACTGGCTGCAACGGTGTATAGAGTGCTTGGATGAGAGCCGCTTCTTCATCGTATGACGGGACAGAAGGGGTTGGGGCTGAGTTGGTGCGAGAAAGGAGGTTTGCCACCGCGTTGTCTCTGCCTGGCGTGAAGATGAGGTCATAATGCTACCGGTGGAGACCTTCCGCCCAGCGATGGAGTCGGAGTGGCCCGAACCCGGTTTTGGGATGCGCTGTATTGCCTCGACGTTGGAAGAGAGCGGTGCGATGCCATCACCAGAGAGGCGGAATCCGATGAAGTCCACAGTCGGCACTCAGAATAGACATTTGTCGCTGTTCAGGGTCAGGTGATGTTTGGTGAGAGCCTCAAACACTCTGGGCGGAATCCACAAAGAATGGATTGCGGGATGCTAATTGCACCCTTAACTGCGCTGGGTTTGCACGCTGTGTCTGCTCCGTCTTTGCGAGCTATCCACAAAGGACATTGCGCGGATGAGATGCTAGCACAGACACGCCCATTATGTGTGCAGTTTGCTCCTGATCTGCTCCAGCAGTTGGCTCACGGAGCAGAGAACAACAAAGGGGAGAATGTTCTTGGCAGAGTTGTCTGCGGCTCTGCAGATCGTCCCGGTATTGAGATGGTGAAGCGGCGTAGCGCCACTGCCTCTGCGGCTCTGCAGCTGCTCCAGGATCCAACTCGGGGAGGAACGGAGAGAGAGAGAGAGTGGTCAATAAACAAGCCAACGGAATACAGAGGCAGTCCAGTCCTCCTTAGCTGAGTCCAGTATAAACACACGTGACTTAATCTTCAGTGTTACCAACACACAAGTTTAGCTGAGCCCAGTACAATCCCACGTGACTTAATCTTCAGTGTTACCAACACACAAGTTTAGCTGAGTCCAGTACAAAACAAAACGGCAAATCTTCAGTGTTATCCAAACACACAGAAAACAGAGAATCCAAAAGGTTCGTTCCAAAAACTCACCAAAGCGCAAATGCGCAAAGCGGGCAACGAGGCACAGCTCCAACGGATGATAGAGATACACAACAGCGGTGACTTCCATGGACGTCCTGAAGAAAAACAGACGAGGCACAACAACGGGGGGAACAGGCAGTAGCAGTGGAAATCCAAAACGACCCGACAACGATTGACAGAAAGACCAGAGTATATGAAGGGCTCTGGGCGCTGATTACAAACAACCGACAGGTGCGTGACGGCAATTGGTACTTGACCTAGAAGCGTGTGGTGGCAATGAGCCAATACTCCTCACAGTACCTTGAAGCGTGTGGCGGGAATGGGCCAATCCTCACACTAACAGTCTTAAAACAGAAGGTCATTCATTTAAAGTAGAATATCAAGTTTGTATTGCCACATTTGATGATGAATAAAACGTTGAAGCTTGTAAAGGCAGGATGTCAAGCCGACATAACAAATTGACTGCACACTCTGCACTGGGCTGTTTTCTCCCCCCTCCCCTTACTACAGGTGTATCTGAAACTAAACTATGAATGAAGATATATTTGTAACACAGCAGGGTCATTACACAAGACTGAAATGTTCATTGTCTTCTTGTTTGCCTAATAATGTTAACCAATGGAAAGACACACACACATGCACACACACACACACACACACACACACACACACACACACACACACACACACACACACACGCACACACACACACACACACACACACACACACGCACACACACACACACGCGCGCACACACACACA
This sequence comes from Notolepis coatsorum, assembly GCF_963971535.1. Lineage (NCBI taxonomy): Eukaryota > Metazoa > Chordata > Actinopteri > Aulopiformes > Paralepididae > Notolepis > Notolepis coatsorum. The sequence continues at coordinate 190,943 of NW_028169879.1, read as the reverse complement.
CACACACACACACACACACACACACACACACACACACACACACACACACACACACACACACGTGTTCCGCGCTACTTTCCCTTCACAGCTGATTCGAGAGAGATAAGAAAACACAAAAGTACTTTTTCTGATCTGGACTGGTCCTCTGAGCTCCTCTCCAGTCGAGCTACGGTGTTTAAATAAAAAATACTGATAAATCCTCTGCCATTGTTGTGTAACATGCCATCTCTTCTCTAGAGTCTTCTTTCTCTGCCTCACGTGCAGTTAAATCTACTCTAGAAGTGGAAGTGAAAGTATTGACCGCTGGGGGGAGGTGGCACTAGGCAATTAATTTATTCAATGGATTCCTGAACACAATAATGACACCGTTATCACTGACTGACTACCGCGGCAAGCCTAGGTGGAACTAAGTCTAACTTAATAAAAAAAATATATATTTAATAATTATTATTATTATAAATATATAATAATCATTCTCAAATTTTTTTTCCTGTTGTACCAAACTCGTACCAAACCGTTACCCCAAAACCGAGGTGCGTACCGAACCGTGGCTTCTGTGTCCCATTACACCCCTAACCATAATGTCATCCAGGTAAACTGCTGTCCCCGGGACCCCAGCAAGAATCGTGGACATGACCTTTTAGAAGCAGCTGGGGGCAGAGCTAAGACCAGACGGCATGCGTGTTTACCTAAAGACCCCAGCGTGTGTCACAAATGTTGTCACCGGCCGGGTGAAGGAGAACTTGCCGGGAAACTTGCCTGGCGCGAATCCAACTTCGAGAAGACTGTTGAGCCATGGAAGAGAGTGGTGAGTTCCTCAGCTGTAGCTAGAGGGTACTTGTCTGGGATGACAGCTTTGTTGACCACAAATCCACCGAGACCCGGAGACCCCCTCATTTATTGGCTCGATGATGGCCTCTTCCAACAGGGAGGTGAGCTCACCAGTGACCCCCTCCCGGAAGGCGAGCGGCAGGTGCCTGAGGGGCTGAATAACTGGTGTCACGGCAGGGTCGACCAGGGGTCCATGAGTGAATGCCGTCAAGCAGCCCAGGCCATGGAACAGCGCTGGTGCATCGTCGGAGAGACCTGCAGTATAGCCCTTCCACTATTGTCCATTAGAGAGAACCCCAGCTTGATGAAGAGATCCAGGCCAAGGAGGTTGGATCCCCGCTGTGCCACATGAAAGGGGAAGGAGCGAATTTGTACTGTAACGGACAGGCAGGTCAAGGGTGCCCACCGTCTCAATGGCAGAATTTGCATACCCCCGCACGCTTGTGGATGGCACGTGGGGAAATAATTTCCTGTATGTGGCCAGATTTAGGAGCGACGCTGCAGCCGCGGTATCCAGGATGAGTGGCATGCTAACCTCCCCCAACTGCACTGTGCAAGTTTTGAATGATACTCGTGTTGTAAGGGTTCGGTGTGAGGGTAGGTGAGGAGAACCCATATGCTGAACACGATAACAGAGAGAGGAGGCAGAGATGACGGAATGAAAATGAACAGGCTTTTACTTAGCAGAAGCAACAATGATACACGTTAGAACGGTACGAACAAAAGCAAACTGCAAAACCCAGAAATCAAACCTCAGCAGTGTTGGAAAAATGTGGACTAGGAATAAGGAACGGACTCACTGGGAAATACAGGAAAACCTTACAAAGGTGAACAGAGTACGTGACCGAACACAAGGGTAGAAAACAATGGCAAAGGCGCGACAACAAAGTGAGAAACGGGCAGGTATAAGTACTACCCGTGATTACTAAGGAGCGCCAGCTGGTTTAAGACCAGGCATGAACAAGACTGATGAACACATAGTAATTGTAAAGAGAAATCTCACACTATAAACATAAGCATAAAGGAATATCTTCAAACTAGAAAGAATAAACCATACTGGAAAACATATATGTAAGAGAATGACCCTTAATAGAAACATATCTGTAAAGAGATAAACCTTACTGGAAACATATGTAAAGAGAATACACCTTACTGGAAACATATGTGTAAAAAGATTAACCCTTACTGGAAACATATGTAAAGAGATTAACCCTTAATGGAAACATATGTAAAGAGATTAACCCTACGGGAAACATATGTAAAGACATTAACCCTTAATGGAAACATATGTAAAGAGATTAACCCTACTGGAAACATATGTAAAGAGATTAACCCTTAATGGAAACATATGTAAAGAGATTAACCCTACTGGAAACATATGTAAAGAGATTAACCCTTAATGGAAACATATGTAAAGAGATTAAACCTTTAAACACAACCCAGACCGGGGAAAGACAACATGAACAGAGGCAGCATAGCATTAATAATAGCATTAATCATAACCAGCAAACCTAGCCCTAAATGCCTGAGAGGGTTCAGTATCTGGAGTTCCAGAGGGTCGCAGAAAACCACTGTTCACATTGTTCACAAAGGAACCCCGGCTGGGACCATGACACGTCTGGAACGGATATTACTAATTTCGGTGTATCCAGAACCAGACTGGGGAAACCTGTGCGGCTGTGCCACGTTGGCTGGAGCTGAACGACAGACTTTAGCAAAATGGTTTAGTTTAGAACAGTTTCTGCAAGCCTGTCCACACGGCAGGGCACTCTGAGTCCCTTGTTGCATGGGAATTAGATCCACAGTTGGCGCAATTGCGTCTGGGGCACACAGTGGATCTAATACTGTCACAGTACTGTAACACTACAGTACCTCTACACTACAGTACCTCTACAGTGCCGTGCTGCATCTGATGGTGTGCCGTGTTACATAACCTAACTAGATCCTGGATGTTTTATTCATGAGGCCTATTTTGGCCCAGAGAACTGAATCAGGGGGGTGTAGCGGGGGGGGGGGGGCTGATGGCCTCAAAGCCTCTGGGAAAACAAGGAAGGGATATGAGATCAGGAGATGTGCGATCAGAGATATGATATCAGGGATATGAGATCATGGATGTGAGATCAGGGATATGAGATCAGGGCCCAGGGCCCAGTTGTTCAAATGTAATCCGATCGGATTTCGCATAACAGATTTGATCAAATCTTAAAAATGGGTTGTTCAAAAGAATAAAAGGATTCTGAAATCGGATTGGATTACATAATCAAATCTTGGTTTTGATACGGATGCGTTGTTCAAAAACCTTTAGTAGGATTGGGATCACTCAGTGATCAGCTGTCAGTATTGAACACAAATAATATATAAATTATAAACTGTCACTTATCACTGTATATTAATCACACTGACATGGTCATCAGTCATTTGACTTTTTGACTTGTGTTCAAGGCAATCATAACCAAGGCCTATACATGATGAACTATGTTCACTACACCAAAGCGATGGAACCATGGACTCAAAAACCATGTGTAACGTTCAGGGTTCTGTCCTACCTTAGGATGGTATCGTACTGTCTGTCTGGTGTACTTCACTTTGTTGTTTGGGTTGCACTAATTGTATGTCACTTCTGATTTGCTGTCTCGCACTGATTGTCTGTCACATCTGGAAGCTGTCACTGGCTGTCATTCTGGCTGTCACTAATTGACACGTTGGAATGTTAGAATGTGGCCTTATAATGAGATCTCTGTTCTCTTGTTCCCTGCTAGAGCTTCACTATTATCTACAAGCAGTACCGCCTGTACGAGTGCTGATCCGACTCTCTCGTCTGTACTCTGTTGACGCTAGGCGTCTGTGTATACGGCTTGTTCTCTTAATAAAGAGAATACCTTTGTTTTGAAGAGCAAACACTTCTCTGTCTCTTTCCTCGACCATTGGAATTCCCACTTACCTGCTATCATAACAGCCATGGGGTCTGGCCAGAAGAGGACCACAGAGCAAGTGAAAGCTAGATGGAAGAATCTTAGGGCCAGGGCACAAAGGACCACGCTGAAGCCAAAAACACCCAAACAGGCAACAAGCCCTTTAAAAGGGGTGATTACACATGTGTGGTACTTGACATTAGTGGAGGTGAGAAGTCACAAACTCTGCATGGGATTCAAGGTGTTGTAGGGGATGGTGAGCCTGCGATTGGAGAGGAGTGTGAGCCAGTTCCTCCTGATCCAGAGGACACATTTATTTTGGATCTCAGCCCCATCATTGAGGAAGAAGGTGGATCCTCACTGGTAGAGCCAGTAGTTGCCACAGGAGCTCAGACAAGAGGCTTGAAGTGTCCTTTGGCAAACGGAGATGGTGATTATAAGGCACTTCTGCAAAGAGAGACTGAAAGGGCGGAAGTACAGACTCGTCTGGCAGAGGAACAACTGACTCTTACCCGACTACAGCAAAGCAAGGCTAGACTTGAGATCCGCCTCCTAAAAGCCAAGCTTGTACAAGCTGGGCTCTCCACAGCAGATGAACTCTGAAGTTATTTATTTTTGGTAAGTATTGGACATTTAGCCTTTTTTTTTCAATTCAATACACCTTTATTTGAAACTTGTTCTAAATATCCACAATGTACAGTATTTGTGAGTAATGTATATTTTTATTTATTTGTTGTAGGTCTCAGATGAGCGCACTGCCGGTTTCCAAAAATAGAATAATTATTTTGTTTTATTGTGTTGTTTTCTTTTAAAATAAAAACAAATAAAACACTTGAAGTGACCCCACGCTGACTATTCTACCTGTCTACATAGCTAGTAGCCTACATTGTGATAGCCTATCCCATTTCGAGAACTGGTTATCCGGATTTGGTAATCCTGAAAAGTTTGTATCCAAATCAGAGTAATCCAATCCGATGTTGCTTTGAAAAAATGGCACAAAAATAAACTGGATTACGTGATCCTGGATAGCAAAACATAGGATTGGAGTCAGATTTGGATTCATTCATTTCATCATTATGAATTGAAAATGGGGAACCCTGATGTAAACAAGACGAAAGTCTTTCTCTGGTCTGCATCCCCTTAATAATTGTGTGTATTGAGCTGTACTGTACTGTACCCATTCTGCAATCTGTTAATTAAAATTGTCAATCAATCAATCAATCAATCAATCAATCAATCAATCAATCAATCAATCAATCAATCAATCAATCAATAGGGATTACAAGTTTATATGAGATCAGGGATGTGAGATCAGGGATGTAGGGTTGAAATCATCTCTTCATTCAGAGGGGGACATATCTCTGCATCTCACACCAGCTTCAACATCCTCACATTTTCCTACACACTACCGACCTTTCTCCTTGTGTGTGTGTGTGTGTGTGTGTGTGTGTGTGTGTGTGTGTGTGTGTGTGTGTGTGTGTGTGTGTGTGTGTGTGTGTGTGTGTGTGTGTGTGTGTGTGTGTGTGTGTGTGTGTGTGTGTGTGTGTGTGTGTGTGTGTGTGTGTGTGTGTGTGTGTGTGTGTGTGTGTGTGTGTGTGTTTCAGTGGCTGTAGCTGCTGACCAAATTTTTTGGTGAAGCACAAATTATTATATTATATTATATATTAAATTATATTTTTTAAACATACCCAACGCTGCAACACCCCCATTCCTCCCAGGTGTCAGGCTCCTCATTCGCTTCCATTAATTTTGGGGACCATGTTTAAATATCATACTTCTGAAGTATAAACAAACTATACTGCTGTGACGATTTCAATAAAACAGACCATTCTGAGTCAATGGTATGCAAAACTGTACATTGGAATATCTAACATGTATTTACCACCTTCCTCCGCACTAGGCCACTGATGGGTTTTATGTAACACAAGGACAATGCATGAATGAATGAATGAATGAATGAATGAATGAATGAGTGAATGAATGAATGAATGAATGAATGAATGAATGAATGAATGAATGAATGAATGAATGAATGAATGAATGAATGAATGAATGAATGAATGAATGAAAACTTTATTTAACAGATTGCAGAATGGGTACAATACAGTATGGCTCAATACACACAATTGTTAAGGGGATGCAGACCAGAGAAAGACTTTTGTCTTGTTTACATCAGGGTCCCCCATTTTCAATTCATCATAACATGACATACAGATAGACAGTACTGCTACATCTATATATGACATACAGAGATATAGACAGTACTGCTACATCCAGACATTTATGACATACCAGATCTACAAATATACATTACTGTTTAAGAGTACAGCGCCTGTCATATAGACCTATAGCGTTGGAAACTCTGATTAAGGAGAGGGAGAGGAGAGGAGAGGAGAGGAGAGAGGAGGAGTGTTACAGTAACATTACACAAACTGACAAAGCCAAGACACTTACCCATAAAGACGGTATCTCGATCGATCTTTCAACAATCAATCAATCTCATCTTTCGTTGAATAGTGCAGCTTCTCCATGTGACGAGTCCGAGTCGAGCCGCATGCATTAATCCCAGTTTGGCTTTTGTCTCCCGAGTGAAGTTAGAACTACACTACTGTTACGGACACGTGTTGTTCTCTAAACAATTCGGCTGGCTAACGTTAGCTCACGTTAGCGTCCAGGCTAAACAGGCTTTCGTTTTATAAACACTACAACTTACTTTTTTTTTTATCCAGATGCATAAGTCCACTTCTTCATGTTGCTCAGTTGCTGGTTTATACTACGGTCCTAATGTTGGCGCAAAGTTTAATTTAGCCTGCCCTACTAAGTTTTTACAGCTGTACAGCTTACTAAACTACTAGCAATCTCTTTCAATGCTGCCTAGTGCCATACACAGTCAAAACAGTCCAGCTGCAGTTCCGTAGGTTAGGTTTAGCTGGGGCCAATCTCAAGTTTCTCAAGTTTCTTTATTAGTTGTCATACAGAAGTACAGAATACTTTTATACAAAATGCTTCTTTCTGTTATATTTTGTATAAAAGTATTCTGTACTTCTGTATGACAACTAATAAAGAAACTTGAGAAACTTGAGATTGGCCCCAGCTAAACCTAACCTACGGAACTGCAGCTGGCCCTGTTTTGACTGTGCAATGCAGAAATCTCTGATTGGATTTGAAGGTTGTCAATCATTCAACCTCCGTGTATCGGATGTCAAGGCTGTCAATCATTCAATGGCAAGAGTGTAAATGCACAGACCGTGCTTAGATGACGTTAATAGCCTATTTTGATTGGCTATTATTTATTATTTATTTAATCCTGGGTCAACCTGTGCAGCCATTTGCACGAATATTTACTGCAGTCATTACTGCAGTGCAGGCCTGCTCAGAGCTGTACATTTTGGCAATTTTTGAAGAAAAGAAAAAATTCACTGGCATTTTTTTTACAGAGGAAAACATTTCTAATAAAAATAATAATAATAATAATTAAAATGAATGAATGAATGAATGAATGAAAACTTTATTTAACAGATTGCAGAATGGGTACAATACAGTATGGCTCAATACACACAATTAAGGGGATGCAGACCAGAGAAAGACTTTTGTCTTGTTTACATCAGGGTCCCCCATTTTCAATTAATCATAACATGACATACAGATAGACAGTACTGCTACATCTATATATGACATACAGAGATATAGACAGTACTGCTACATCCAGACATTTATGACATACCAGATCTACAAATATACATTACTGTTTAAGAGTACAGCGCCTGTCATATAGACCTATAGCGTTGGAAACTCTGATTAAGGAGAGGGAGAGGAGAGGAGAGGAGAGGAGAGAGGAGGAGTGTTACAGTAACATGAATTATGAGAGAGAGAGAGAGAGAGAGAGAGAGAGAGAGAGAGAGAGAGAGAGAGAGAGAGAGAGAGAGAGAGAGAGAGAGAGAGAGAGAGAGAGAGAGAGAGAGAGAGAGAGAGAGAGAGAGAGAGAAGGGGGGGGTAGTGTCGTTGCTCCTCACTTAGAATAAGGCATTTTAGGGTTAAGGGTTAGGATTACGGTCAAGTTTAAGGTTAGATTATTAACGTGTAGTGTTGAGGGTAAGGTAAGGGGCCTAGAGAATGAACGTAGTCAATGGAGTAAAAAGTCCTCAAAAGTATAGTAATACAAAGAAACACATTTGTGTGCGCATGTGTGCTTGTGCGTGTGTGTGCTTGTTCGTGTGTGTGTGTCTTACCTTAGCAGACAGTGTGAGTCACAGGGGCTAAGCTAGCTAGCGTGACACTGGAGAGCCCTCTACTGTTGGTACATGTAACCACTGGAGAGGAGAGGAGAGGAGAGGAGAGGAGAGGAGAGGAGAGGAGAGGAGAGGAGAGGAGAGGAGAGGAGAGGAGAGGAGAGGAGAGGAGAGGAGAGGAGAGGAGAGGAGAGGAGAGGAGAGGAGAGGAGAGGAGAGGAGAGGAGAGGGGAGGGGAGAAGAGGAGAGGAGATTAGGGGAGGGGACAGGAGAGGAGAGGAGGGGAGGGGAGAGGAGGGGAGAGGAGAGGAGAGGAGAGGAGAGGAGAGGAGAGGAGAGGAGAGGAGAGGAGAGGAGAGGAGAGGAGAGGAGAGGAGAGGAGAGGAGAGGAGAGGAGAGGAGAGGAGAGGAGAGGAGAGGAGAGGAGAGGAGAGGAGAAGGGAGTGGGATGGAGCCCACTACTATATTGTTAACACCGGAACATTTTTATTAATAGCCCAGGCTTTTATTTGAGACAGGTGTCTATATGGGACATGCCTTTAATTCCTTTCACACAAAACTCTTGCTGAGCAAAGATGGGAAATACTATCGAATTGTTTATTTAAACCAGTATGAATATTACTTGTATAAAGATTAGGCTATCGAATAACATATCAATTGTGAATCGTTCACTCGCTCCGAGAGACAGCGCATCTAGGCCAACCTCATGCACTGTGAGAGAAAGAGAGAGAGCCCGGTATCAAACACACACCTCTCATATCCACTGTAATTGAGCCGACCGCATCAAACCACACCGCTGCTTCATCTAGAGCTATGCTGTTGCTCTCCTGTGTGTTCTTTTTCTCAATCATCTGTGTGATTTATCTGTGTGGAAATCCACTCTACCGCGACACATCAACATTAGCTTCTTCCAAGCAACCGTGGAGTCTGTACTCTTCTATGGCTGCGAATCGTGGACCCTGAAGCCCACCCTGCAGAGGTCTCTGGACGGATGCTATACCAGAATGCTGCGTGTGGTACTGATCGATCAGAACGAGCATGAAACCAACAAGCATCTGTAAGGGGGACTACCAAGGCTGTAGTAGTAGTAGTAGTAGTGGTAGTGGCAGTAGTCGTGGTAGTGGTAGTAGTCATAGTAGTAGTCGTAGTAGTAGTAGTAGTAGTAGTAGTAGTAATAGTAGGAGTAGTACTAGTAGTAGTAGTAGTAGTAGTAGTAGTAGTAGTAGTAGTAGTAGTAGTAGTAGTAGTAGTAGTAGTAGTAGTAGTAGTAGTAGTAGTAGTAGTAGTAGTAGTAGTATTGGTAGTGGTAGTAGTAGTAGTAGTAGTAGCGATAGTAGTAGTAGTAGTAGTAGTATTAGTAGTAGTAGTAGTAGTAGTAGTAGTAGTAGTAGTAGTAGTAGTAGTAGTAGTAGTAGTAGTAGTAGTAGTAGTAGTAGTAGTAGTAGTAGTAGTAGTAGTAGTAGTAGTAGTAGTAGTAGTAGTAGTAGTAGTAGTAGTAGTAGTAGTAGTAGTAGTAGTAGTAGTAGTAGTAGTAGTAGTAGTAGTAGTAGTAGTAGTAGTAGTAGTAGTAGTAGTAGTAGTAGTAGTAGTAGTAGTAGTAGGAGTTTAGTACTAGTAGTAGTAGTAGTGGTAGTAGTAGTAGTGGTAGTAGTCAGGGCCGCCTGGGAGAAATGCGAGGCCCTGTGCAAGATTTAAATTTATTTTCATACAGTCAACATATTCTTAAATAATAGCGCTGCCCAAGGCTGGGCATGATACAGTCAACATATAGCAAGAGAGAGAGCGAGAGAGAGCTCCCGTTCTACAGTCAATATACAGTGTTATCGCTGCACAGACCCGGCAATGCCCCTGACCCTCCACCAGAGCAAGGCCAGAGAGAGAGAGAGAGAGAGAGAGAGAGAGAGAGAGAGAGAGAGAGAGAGAGAGAGAGAGAGAGAGAGAGAGACATTGGAAAGAAACAACCCAAAACCAGAGCAAATTGAAATGCTATTTGGCCCTAAACAGAGAGTACACAGTGGCAGAATACCTGAGCACTGTGACTGACCCAATACTAAGAAGATCCTTGACTAGGTACAGACTCAGCGAGCACAGCCTAGCCATCGAGAAAGGCCGCCATAGGCAGACCTGGCTCCCAAGCGAAGACAGACTATGCACCCACTGCACACAAGATGAGGTGGAAACCGAGCTTCACTTCTTAACAACCTGCCCACTATACCAAGACATATACTTCCCACAAATTGCAAACACCCAAAGATACTTTGAAAACATGGACAATAATTCAAAACTCCCATACCTACTGGGAGAAATACAAGAATGTGAAATAAAGCCCATTTGAATTGAAGAGAGAGAGATAGATAGAGCATCTCTGTGTGTGTTAGAAAGAGAGAGATAGAGAGAGCATGTCTGTTTGTGTGTGTGTTAGAGAGAGAGCATGTGTGTGTGTGTTAGAAAGAGAGGGAAAGATAGAGAGAGAGAGCATGTCATTTTGTGTGTTAGAGAGAGATATAAATCAAATCAAATCAAATCAAATTTATTTATAGGGCCCGACAACACACGTTAATGTCCCCATGGGCCGTACAGATCTTCTTTAAACAAGTCAAGAAGAAAACATAACAATAAGTCAAGAACAGAACAAGAACACCATAAGGTGCAAACATTTTTAGATGGATGCAAATAAATGAAAGAATGCAAGCACTCCCAGACATACCCCACGCGAAGGTAAGGAAAAACTCACTAAAACCTAACAATAGGGAAAAAAGCACCACAGGCAGTGTGGAGGAGAGAAACCTTAGAAGGGCCATTCAAGGGGGGATCTCCCTTCTTAGATGTTGGTGATAGTAGTGTTGCAGACGGACAGTTGGTAAGCATGCACTCATGTGTGTAGTGGAACACAGATGAGTGCATGCAATAGCAACTGTACATTTTGAAAAATTAAAGATAGAGCTAATAGCGATAGCAACTGAACATTTTGAAAGATTAAAGATAGAGCTGATAGCAATCTATTTGAGGCACAGGGGCGGCGCAAAGAGGGTCACGTCCTCCCCGTCTTAGTCAAGGGACATTTAACACTCCGGTCGTTGCTCAGGGACAGCCGGAGACAGGGAGATAGGGGGCGGCGCAGAGGGGGTCACGAACTCCCCGACATCATCGCGGGACATCCGGCACTCCGGTCACCACTACGAGACCTCCGGAGACAGGGGGGCACGCAGAGGGGGTCGCAACCTCCCGGCCTTCGTCACGGGACGTCCAACACTCCGGTCAACACTCCAGGACAGCAAGTCATAGGGAGACAGGGAGACGGGACAGGCGTTAGACAGCTCATGAGATTGTAGTAGGCGGACATAGCAATAGATACAAGTGGTAGGCATATATGTGAATGGAGTAGATATATGAAGTAGGCGTATTATGTGAATAGAAATGGAAGTACTTAACCCAGCAATGAAACCGCATTGACTGTTAATCTGTTAACAGTCTGTTAATACTGTTAATCAGTTGACAGGACCACGGACAGACGGCGGTGAATAACTGATCCAAGGCCTCGGAGGTGCATGTAGAGCAGTCACTACAATCTTGGCCAAGACCCCGAGGCATCCATCACCTTAGTCAGCACCAGGAGACGGGCACTCAGAGAGAAGGGGGGGGGGGGGGGGGGGGAGGGGGGGGGGGAAGAGGGGGGGGGAAGAGTTAGGAGAGTTCCATGTTTGTGGTGCTGCAAAGGAGCAGACATGTAGTACCCTGTAGTGCCATGTAGTACCATGTAGTACCCCGTAGTGCCATGTAGTACCCTATAGTACCCTGTAGTGCCATGTAGTGCCATGTAGTACCCTGTAGTACCCTGTAGTACCCTGTAGTGCCCTGTTGGTACCCTGTAGTGCCACGTAGAGCCATGTAGAGCCATGTAGAACCCTGTAGTGCCATGTAGTACCATGTAGTACCATGTAGTACCATGTAGTACCCTGTACCCTAACTAAACTACCCTGTAGTAAACTACCCAGTGGTACCATATAGTACCCTGTACCATAACTAAACTACACAGATTAATCTAAAGGTCAGGCCCGACCAGGTGAGATCAGGGTAGGTTGAAGGAGAGAGAGAAAAGATGAGTCTTAAGCAGGGATTTAAAAGCTTCGACAGAGCAGGCGCCCCGGATGACGGCAGGTCATTTGTTCCACAGGTAGGGAGCGCGGTAGACAAAGGGTCTGTGGCCGGCGGATTTCTTTTTAACCCTAGGGGTCGATAGAAGCCCCGCATTTTGTGAGCGCAGAGCACGAGCGGGCGAGTATCGGGAGATGAGATCGGATAGATAGAGCGGTGCAAGCCCATTTAAAATTTTGTAGGTGAGGAGTAGCACTTTAAAGTCAGAAGGGGGAAGAGGGGGGGGGGGAGAGTTAGAGAGTTCCCATGTTTGTGGTGCTGCAAAGGAGCAGACATGTAGTACCCTGTAGTGCCATGTAGTAGTACCATGTAGTACCCCGTAGTGCCATGTAGTACCCTATAGTACCCTGTAGTGCCATGTAGTGCCATGTAGTACCCTGTAGTACCCTGTAGTACCCTGTAGTGCCCTGTGGTACCCTGTAGTGCCACGCAGAGCCATGTAGAGCCATGTAGAACCCTGTAGTGCCATGTAGTGCCATGTAGTACCATGTAGTACCATGTAGTACCATGTAGTACCCTGTACCCTAACTAAACTACCCTGTAGTAAACTACCCAGTGGTACCATGTAGTACCCTGTACCATAACTAAACTACACAGATTAATCTAAAGGTCAGTCCCCGACCAGGTGAGATCAGGGTAGGTTGAAGGAGAGAGAGAAAAGATGAGTCTTAAGCAGGGATTTAAAAGCTTCGACAGAGCAGGCGCCCCTGATGACGGCAGGTAATTTGTTCCACAGGTAGGGAGCGCGGTAGACAAAGGCTCTGTGGCCGGCGGATTTCTTTTTAACCCTAGGGGTCGATAGAAGCCCCGCATTTTGTGAGCGCAGAGCACGAGCGGGCGAGTATCGGGAGATGAGATCGGATAGATAGAGCGGTGCAAGCCCATTTAAAATTTTGTAGGTGAGGAGTAGCACTTTAAAGTCAGAACGGGCTGTCTAGAGCATGTCTGTGTGTGTTAGAAAGAGAGAGAGAGAGAGAGAGAGCATGTGTGTTTGTGTGTTAGAGAGAGAGAGAGAGCATGTCTGTGTGTGTGTGTTAGAGAGAGAGCATGTATGTGTGTGTGTTAGAGCAGTGGTTCCCAATCCTCTCCTCGAAGCACCCCAGCCGTTCCATGTATTTGTTAAATTCCACCACCAGCACACCTGATTCAACTAATAAAGGGCTTGTTAAGTTGAATCAGGTGTGCTGGTGGTGGAATTTAACAAATACATGGAACGGCTGGGGTGCTTCGAGGAGAGGATTGGGAAGCACTGTGTTTTAGAGAGAGAGAGAGAGAGAGAGAGAGAGAGAGAGAGAGAGAGAGAGAGAGAGAGAGAGAGAGAGAGAGAGAGAGAGAGAGAGCTCAACGGCGGGAATAGAATAGGTTGCATGAACTCACCATAACGCAGTATCAATGGCAAAGTTGGAAGGAGACCTTCCGTGGAGATGAAAAGTACCAGTCCCTTGGGAGTCCTAGTTTATCTGCCACACGTTAGCACTCGATAACTTAGCAATTAGCTAAAGGCAAGGACGCGTAACTAGCGTTAGCTAATGCTAGCTAGCTAACTAGCGTTAGCTAACGCTAACTAGTGTTACGCTAGCTAGCTAACACTAGCTAACTAGCGTTAGCTAACGCTAGCTAGCATTTGCTAACGCTAGTTACGCAACCCTACCTTTAGCAAATTGCTACTAGTACTAGCCGACATAGCTATAGCCTGACTGAAGGTTCTTCTAACATGCAACAACTTTCATCTTCAGTCCATCTGCCGAACATCCTCTTCGTCTTGGCAAAGTTGGCATAACCATCATACTTCGTATTGATAACAAGCTTATGGCACACGGTGTAATTTCTTCTGCTCCATGCTGCTTTTCAAAAGACATCCACTCGCTCCTCTGAATAGCGCTGAATAGATCCTGTACCTCGTGGGTCCGGGAAGAGCCCGGAACACTATTCTAAAAACGTGTCTATCTGTAGAGCAGCAGAGCCGCAGAAACCGGAACACTATTCAGTCTATTCTACAAACGTGTCTATCTGCAGAGCAGCAGAGCCACAGAAACCGGAACACTATTCTACAAACGTATAATGTGAAACATATAAGCATGTAAGAAAAACTAGATTTTAGGTCTGTGATGACTACTACTGAAAAAGACCATCTGTGCTCAGCGAACCTACCCTGGGTAAATAAAGGTTAAACAAACAAGGTGTATTATGTCCGTCCGTTCTCTGTCTGCTTGGTTGGCCTGCATGTATTGTTTCTGTTTTCGTATTGTTCCTGTCTTTCTGTCTTTTTCTTTTTTTGGGGGGCTGCATCCCCGGCCGATGTATAAATAAATGTATCATATCATATAATATCATAATGCTGTCGTGTTTCTTTAAGTACCTGAATAAAAGCACTTTACTTTCCAACACTGCAAGTAATATTTTTCAAAAAGGTCGGCGAGGAGAGGCATGGTGAGTGAAAAATAGAGGGAGAGAGGATTAGAGGAGAAGGGACAGCGATCGAACAAGGTCAGAGGTTGATTGAAGGGGTGGTTTTTCCTTAATGTCAACACATCAAGAATTTATGTCGCAACACAGGGGCTTGGAGTCACACTAATCCGTAAGTGACATTTAAAATGTTGCCCACTAACCTATAAATAATATCGACTCATGGTCGACAGACTGGCAGTTCCCACGCGTGTGACGCCGTCCTCTGTCACATGCCAGTTTTCGCAATTATCAATGTGAGTTTGATAGAAAATGCCCCGACGCCATGTACCGGTTGAAAGAACCCCAGCTCTAATGGATTATAAGGTGTTAGGGTTGTGTGTGAGCCGTTAAAAACAAGTCTTAGAACAGGGGAACACAACATTCATATTGATGTATTGGGTTTGTTAAGTGAACCATGTTGGATCTCCTGGAATGTTTATTGGAATACACATGGGTTAGATTATTATTATTGCCTCAGCAATTCAGTTTGTGTGCTTGACTCTTAACCACCAAAACCTGCACGGACTACAACGTATGCCGTCTATCATGCTGGTTAGGGTACCTTGCACCTTGTGTATACTGTTTACTTGTACTCTTACTCATAGTATATATTCAGATTAAGGCGGCTAGGTGGTGTAGTGGGCAAGGCACTCGCCACCAATGTGGAGACGCTGGGTTCGCGTGTTCGAATCCAGCTCTCCACATTGTTTTCAGTTTGGCTGGTCGTCCGTACTAATACAATTGGCAGTATTAGAGGGTGGGAAACTGATGGGTGGGGATCGGGCGTTGTGTACAGCGACTCCTACAGGTCGGTTGGTGCGCCTGCGCAGTAGAATCAGGAAGTGTCGGGGGCAGCGTGAGCCTCCCACGCGTTACTCCTCGCCACTGAGAGATCGAGCTGCGCAGGTGAAAAGATGCGACTGCTGTTACCTCAAGTACCGGAGGGGACTTGTGCTATGTATGACTTAGTCCACATTGCAGCCGGCTTGTGGGAGGCAAGAAACAGCGTTTGTGACAGGGGAGGGTTGAATTGGATGATACGAAATTGGGATGGGAGAAAATATAGAAAATGGGAGAAAAAAGTGGATAAAAAAAAAGTATATATTCAGATTAAAATGATTTATTGCCTATATCTATTGTAACATATAATACTAGACAATTCCGCGCATGGGAAATTGTGAAAGTGTGGGTGACGCCTGTGCACCGCCGGCCAACGGGAGAGGGTCTGTATTGTCTCTATGACAAACGGTTCAAAAGATACAAAAGAGGTGGTTGCTAGGGTGTTATAGCTGGTTGCTAGGATGTTTCTAGGTGGTTGCTAGGGTGTTATAGGTGGATGCTAGGGTGTTATAGCTGGTTGCTAGGGTGTTTCTAGGTGGTTGCTAGGGTGTTATAAGTGTTTGCTAGGGTGTTTCTAGGCGGTTGCTAGGGTGTTATAGGTGGTTGCTAGGGTGTTATAGCTGGTTGCTATGGTGTTTCTAGGTGGTTGCTAGGGTGTTATAGGTGGTTGCTAGGGTGTTTCTAGGTGGTTGCTAGGGTGTTATAGGTGATTGCTAGGGGGTGTGGTCTAAGGATCGGGGGAGTGGTCAATATGGACCAATGAAAGAGGATATCCCTACTGAGTACAATGGGACAACCCGCAAGTCTCTACGACAAACGGTTCAAGAGATACAATAAGGGGGTGTGGCCTAAGGTGGTGTGGTCTAAGGATCGGGGGAGTGGTCAACATCGACCAATGAAAGAGGATATCCCTACTGAGTACAATGGCACAACCCGCAAGTCTCTACGACAAACGGTTCAAGAGATACACAACGGGGGTGTGGCCTAAGGGGGTGTGGCCTAAGGATCGGGGGAGTGGTCAACATCGACCAATGAAAGAGGATATCCCTACTGAGTACAATGGGTCAACATAGACCAATGAAAGAGGACATCCCTACTGAGTACAATGACACAACCCGCAAGTCTCTACTACTCAGAGGGAGCTTGAAGGGTTAACAGCCAACTCAGTACTGCTACACAGAGGGTTCATAAAGGGTTAACAGCTCCCTCTGCATGCACACCTGCTCACCACTAATTAGGCTGATGCAATCAGCAATGACTCTGCACTTTGGGACCCAATGTATTTCAATGAGGGCTGACGCATTCCTTCAGTCTCACGATGATTAAAAGAAAAGTATAAGAGATTAAGCTTATTCCTCTTAATGTGAGTGCTTGAAGGGTTCTGTGAAGGGTTGTGTGCGATATTGTCATTCCGTCGACAATTGTGGCCTGGGTAGCGATCGGGAAACAAGGGGGGAAACGGTCAAAAATCGGGTTTTTGCTAGAGTGCAAAGCCATTGGTTTGTATGTAGAGCATAACTTTCAAACAAATGGTCATCAGTTGAGATAGAAATGACCAAGTCCATTTATTTTTCTTTTGTGAGCGAGGGGACAGCCGTGTCATCGTTTTAATGTGTTGTTTTTATATCTACGTCCAAAATTTAGATCACTGTAGCAATTTACCCAAGGTGATGGTAAAAAAATGTATCTAGCTCCTACACTCTAACTTGCCATTCATTCCCTATGAACCGAAATGTTCCCGTTTAAAGTCGATTTGTAGCCAAACGGTGCGGCGAAACCTAATCGATCAGAACTAAATCGGCAGAGAAAAAGCCCATTTTAAAGCAATGCACATGCGCAGATTGCCCATGGAGTCTGGACGACGCGAGATGACGCACAAATTAATGTGGACTGTTCCATCAGAGGGGGGAGCTTCGGTGACCAGTGTCCTTTCAGCCGAACAGGATAATGAAAAAAGTATCCCACTAAATGGCCAGACGCATCTTATGGCGACATCTACAATTACCTCATTGAGTCTCCAGGTAGACTAATGTTTATATTTAAGTGCAGCGGTCTGTAGCCACTCACATTACCACCAAAGCTCCCCCCTCTGATGGAACAGTCCACATTAATTCGTGCATCATCTCACGTCGTCCAGACTCCATGGGCAATCTGCGCATGTGCATGCGGAATAGGTGCTTTAAAATGGGCTTTTTCTCTGCCGATTTAGTTCTGATCGATTAGGAATGGGTCACACCGTGTTCAGGAGATTGAGGCGCATAAACGTCTATCATGTCTCTAGCACCCCCACAGCTGTATCTGCAACCACTTACATCACAGCTCTCATCCACATTCATTCATATGCTCCCCCCGCTATCTCCTCCTCGATTTCAGAATCCCGGAAGTGTTGCGGTGGTCTATAGAGGCCCTCCACAAAATGGCTGCAAACAAACTACAATTCCCATGGTTCAAATTTTCAAAATGGTCGCCGTCCTCCAGGTAGACTTCACTAAATCGAAAACTTAAAACGATCTAATGGCACTTTTAACCTATTGCTAAACTAAGGTATTGATGATAATATACATTCTACATGCTTTTGTGACATGTTAGTGATGTTAATACTTGAAAACGTTTGATTTGAAAATCACGCATTTTTTGCATTACTCTGAAAAATATGGATATATGATCATAATGTCATTTAACGGTCGGTACCAACCCTCGCGGGTGGAACAAATCATATTCTAAAATGAAAATTTTCACCACGTATACGACCTGCCCACCTGCCTGACCAGTCCCACATCCGCTCCTATCCGGTCATGGCCACACCACAGCTCCTTCCCTATTTTCACCACCGAAGCCTGTGTCATAGCACCGCTTTAAGTTTAGTATTAAATTAGTTTAGTTATAGGAGCTGTGTTGGCATTGTCTTTTGTTTCTCCCTCTCTCACTAATTTACGGGAGAAAGAAAGGACAGTGTCGTCATCACTGGAGAGTCTAGAGGATGATGATCCATTCTGACCTCCACCGGCGTTGTGCTCCGGCTGTGCAGCTGGACCGACGGGCTGGTGGGTGGTGTTTCGCGACGCAAGCCTCAGGTGTGTCAGTTGTGCGGGGTTGGCTGTGCAGGCTTGCTGCCACGCAGGACAGCCGGATCCAAGTGGGGATTCCTCCGTTGCCTTTCCATCGCGGGATGGAGGGGACGAGGGGTTCCTGTTTAAAGCCCCACGAAAACAGAGACTTTATTTTCCTGGGAGCCCCAAGTCGAGTCTGGGTTAGATTCCCAAGTCTCTGAGGAGGGATGCCCTCTGCTAGCCGGGCCGGACTCTGGCTTATGAGACAGTGAGTGTGAGGGATGCGAGTTTGCATGTTTTTTAGCCTGAACTCTAGGCGGCGACGGCCCGCATGAAACAGAGCTTGCTGCCGACGCCGCTGTATATCTCTGGTAACGCCGTCTTGTGAGAGAGACGGGTGTTGTCCCCCCCCTTTTTTCGAAGAAAGAAGTTTGGGATGAAGAAGAGACAGTAGGCTGTCTGAAGTGATCAGGCCTGCATGCTGTTCCTCACATTACACAGCTTCAGTAGTAGTCGTTAGCTAAACAGTGGGCCTGTGAGTGCTAGCTGTTAGCTTGCTGCTACGTTAAGGTTAGAAACGTTAGCTTGATGCTAACCGTGAGCCTGGATGGCGTTAGCCGTGGGGAAGTAGCGGGCCCTGAGCGCTCTGACTCGGCGTCATCTCTGGCAGAAGTTGTCGTCGGCCTGCACCATGACCGGCCGCAGGATGTGAGGCTCCAGCCGTCGCCGCTTCTGGCCCCGCCAGCAAGAGGCCTCTTCAAAATGGTGGACCAGCCTTTTGTTGCGGCCATTCATCCTGCGTCCGGGGGTCAGGTAAGACATTACACTATGCCCCACTCTTCCTCCCCCCCCCCCCCGAATGTTTTGGTTGAACAAAACGTGTGTTACCTCACTGCATTTTGGGGGATACGACGTGTGCTATGTGAACTCACAGCTACAAATGCTGGGGTTGCGTGTCTTGCTTGGAGTGTTGTGCAGTTTTCTTTGAAAATTGTGTTGGTCACTATTGTGTAGAGCTTAGCAAGGCTTGTAGTTATAGCACTTTGCCAAGGCTTATGTCCTTCTCTCTACTTAAAAACAGCGTTCTTCTTATGTGAGTAAAAGTGAACTGGGTTTTTTTATTGTATGATGAGAAGTTGTGTGTGTGTTTCATGTAACGTTTAGGTAAACGTAGCATTGAGTCCACAAATGGTCTGGGTCTTAGCCTACAGAGTTATACATAGTGGCATATGACCAAGGGCCTTGAGTCCCTCTCTTAGCTTGATATTTTTTCTTTGCTTAAGGGTAATGATAAAAATAACGGGTGGCAAGTTTTCAGACATAAGCCAGAGCCGTGGATAAAGCCAGTTTTTTACACAAACGAGGTTATCGGCTGTGGCTGGCGTGCATGATGTAAAGCTTTTACTCTACAGGTAAGTATGTGCTTTCATCTGGCGGGCCATGCAACTGGTGTCACGGCTCTGCTTTCTTTTGGCGTCATATCAGGGGTGAGGTGGTGAGGGGGTGCATAAAATAACCCCCCCCCCCCCCTCCCGGATATAGTTATATCCTTTACGAAACTGATTGGCCGAGAGGTTGTGCCTTTCTACCTATCAGTCTCCCTGTCGAGGGTGTTCTCTCTCTCGTCACAGGGGGGGGGGGGGGGTTCCTGTCTCCCACACCAAATCAGGATAGGTGGGACACAGGTTTCCCCCGGCGATTTGAAAACGTCACAGGCGCTTTTTCTTGCTGGCCAAGAGGCATGTCCGTGAGTTACAGGGCCTGTACTACAGACCGCTGTCATTGTAAAGGATAGGTGATGCAATGCAGTAGAGACAATTTGTCTTGTACTCTGCTCCCTACCAGTAGTGTATATTGGGTCAGAGCCTCCTCCTCACGGAGTTTCAGAGCATCTGTAGTGTATTTTTGATTGGTTATTAATGGTTATTAAACAGTAAACAGCACAAATTGTTATTAATAAGCAATATGGACAGATTCCCAGACAAATGTTGATTGCCAGAGCTCTGACATCACCACGACGGGGAAACAGTCACCCCAATCAATACTGACTTCATCCTGAAACCTGGTTTCATCAGGCAGGTCAAAAACTAAGAAAAAATATATTGCAAGTTTTCTGAATTTTATGTTTATATATGCAAATGAGGCACTTCCCCATTCGATATGTGCACATTTATGGATGCAATCATGCAAAATGAAACAAAATAAGCAACTAAATGTGTTTTATTTTTATTTTCTTGTCACTAGTTTGAAAGAAGACATGTAAAGGGGAAACATTATAAAAAAATCTCAAAATTGCCCCAAAATCTGGAAAATTGTATTTTAGGTGGGTGGTCTCCCCTTAAGTGGACATGCATCATCCCGCCCCCTTGCCTCTCTGTGAGGTTGGAGAACATGGATTTCTCTCAGCCAATCAGGGGGAACGTGGCTACATCACAGAATGTCATACAATGGCACCTGACCAATCAGCAGTGGCCTGGGGCATTTCAAACTTCAGTGTTCTTACATAATTGATTTTGTGCACCTGTGTGCCTCCACCTACTCACACACTCTGCTTTTTTGGGCGCATGTTAAATGTGGTTAAATTTACTACAGAAAAATGTGAGTACACAAGTTCAAGTTCAACTCAAGTTCAGACCTATGTTACTCTATTTCATTAGCACTAAAAAGTGATTTTCCTTTTTTGCATTAGTAACTTCAGAATGTTATCTTTCAAAAGAGACCAGGCTTATGCATGTGCTATAAGCATAAAGTATAAAGATAAGCTTTGCTAAACAAGTATGCAGTCCTCAAGTTCAAGTAAAAAAAAAGGATGGGTGCATGTTGGAGGTTGAAACAATAAGGCATCTTCAAGTAAACTTTGAGTATTATTAAGTATCTCGAGGCTGGGGCAGGCATGTCCTCTTTTTTGGAAATCAAAATATGGTCACCCTAAACAACTGACTGGCCTAAACATAGCTATATACGACCTTAGGGTTACCTTATTGGCTGAATTGGCTGAGGGCCTCTGATAACAAGATGGCTCCTGGCCATCTGTTCCTTGTGTCCGATCTTTCCTTGCACAATTTTGCGCGCCGCGTCGGAGCAAATTCGAGACACATATTCGGTTGCAAAAAGGTGTCCCACGGTCTCCTCTATTGCCGTGAATATTTTCACGCGGATCGGAATTACGGCGCGCCCGTGGGACACTTTTCCGTTTCGGCGAGTTTATTCCGCGCTTTCGGCTTTCCTTTTCTAAGCATTTTCGGGGCTACATGTGAATGAGTAAAAGTTGCGGGACGCCCAGATGTTCCCACGATAGAAAACTTGCGTGGAGCCCATAATAGGCTCACTTAATACAGCGTTTTTAAAATCACGCAACATTTTCAGGGTCGTGAGCCGACCTTTTCCCCTCGTTTTCGATGATGGAAGTGATTTAGGAAAGGCTTCGGCACGCCGAGAGGTACCGGTGGATTTAATCTCGCGAGGATCGGGGCAATATTCGGCCCGTGGGAGCAGTCACTGGTTAATACAATTTTCAAATGTGCAGAAGGGAGGCCAGACTACTTAGTCTGCTGACAGGCCCGTTTTAAGGTGTGGGCAGGGCTTTAGTCAGTTCGAATCTGATTGGCTAGTATTGGTTTTGGAGTCCAGATACATGGGGAGGCTGGAGAAAGACACCTCCCCCCTGCCTCCTCTCCAGTCTCCTCTGCTGCAGTGAGTCTGACAGTGTGTTAGAGAGAGTGAGAAGGAGAAGAGGGAGACATTCAAAAAAATAATAATTATAACACAGATGAAAAATAATGATTTTTTTTATTATTATTGTAAACTATATAATTTTTTTTTTTTTCATAATTCATATTTGATATTAATTCATATTTTTATAGGGAGGCCTGGCTTCCATTGGCTAACCATGAGGATTCGCCACTGAACACAAACAGACCAGTACAGTATGACTCGGCGAGTCGGCGACAACCCATCAACACAATAACACAGTATGATATGACACGGCAGAATATACAGTATGGCTCCACACACACACACACACACACACACACACACACACACACACACACACACACACACACACACACACACACACACACACACACACACACACACACACACACACACACACACACAGCGCCATCACTTATGAAAAGTTATTAGGTTATTAGGTACTACTCACCATTGTTGCAGCTGACGCGCCTTGGTTAGTAAAGCAACTCGTCGACAAAGTTCTCCAAGTCCTGTGGGTATTCTCCTAAACTTTTCTGCAGCTGAGCGAATTTCAGGTCTCCTCAATGAATTAATCCGAGAGAGGAATCCGAATTTCAATCAAACAATGCTGTTTGTTTAGACATTAAGACTCACATAACGTTAGCTAGCTATCTCCGGGGTTCCCTGAGTCCAGCCTAAACGCATTGTTGTTTTGATTCGAACGTGGCCACGAGGCGTGTATATTTTCCCCAACGCAGTTTCACTGAGGCGATGACGTCGTCACGTTTAGCTTTTAATGTGATTTGATTGGTCAATCGGTGGAAACGTTCTGGACTGGCCCGCCTCCAGAGCGGCAAATTTGAAGACGCTAGACTACTTTGCTGTCAGATGGCCCCCTGTTACGACGTGGGTACCCCTTTATTAAGCTTGAATCTTATTGGCTAATAATTGGTTCTGGAGTCCACAACCAAGCTAGAAAAAGACACCTTCCCCCTATACCCTCTGCCCTCTGTTCTCTATTCTGCCTGGGCTGCAGTGACTGAAGCTGCATTGAGCACAGAGTGACTGCCAGCCTGCCTCAGTGAGTCTGACAGTGTTAGAGAGAGTGAGAAGGAGAAGAGGGAGAACATTAAAAAAAAAATTATAACACAGAGAAGAAAAATAATGATTTTTTATTATTATTGTAAACTATATAAAAAAAATTGTTATTTTAATTTTAATTTTTAATTTTAATTAATTTTTTTTACTGTTCATATTTTTCTGGGGAAGCATGGCTTCCCTTGGCTTCCAGGATAATTCGCCACTGATTCAGATGTCCTTTACTCTTAGAGTATCGGTTTCTTTTTATTTTTTTATTTTTATTATCGTCTGTCCCTCGAACTATGCATTGTTACGTATATTATCTTTGTCCAGCTCTGCCCGGGCGAAATTAATATCACAAGTTTCACTCAAACTAACTGTATGGGCTTATGAACCGTTCAACCAAGGGGGGTGACCCCCTTGCAACGAGCTGTCTGCGGGTACAAGATACAAGATACAAGAGTTGTATTTGTCACGGCATACAAGTATACAATGAAATGCGGGGGGTCTTGCCCGCAACAATGTGCATAATTACAATAGTAATATATAATAAGAATCCAATAGAACGACATTGTGCAATAACAAGTAACAAAGTAGGGCATATCGGTATCTGTACATGAGTTATTTACAGAGCATGGTAGGACATGCTAGGTCCTGTGGTAGTGCAATACACTGTTAGCTACGGATGAGGCACTGGGTCTTTATGTACACTGCTATACAATGCTATATTTTACAATCTCAAGCTATACTATACTATTCTTAAAGTGACCTTTCCTTCTGTAAAGTGACCATAAGTGTGAGCGTGTGCAGCATGAGTGTGTGTGTTCTCATGTTAAAGTGGATGCTATTGTGTGAGCGTGTACAGTGTGTGTGTTGTGTGTGTGCTCATGTGTGCTTGTGCGTGGAGAGTTCAGTGTTCAAGGCTCTGATGGCCTTGGGGAAGAAGCTGAGCCGAAGTCTCTCTGTCCTGACCGCAGCAGCATGAACAGGCTGTTGTTGGGGTGGTGAGGGTCTTTCATTATCCTGCAGGCTCTGGATTTGCACCTCTTGTTGTATAGGACCTGCAGGGTTGGTAGTGCAATACCGTGGTACCCTCTACCGGGATAATGGTAGACATCTTGAAGCAGGCAGGGACCACTGACTCCGCCAGGGATCGATTAAATATGGTGGTGAACACAGGGGCTAGCTGCTTAGCACAGGACTTAAGTATGCGTCCTGTTACTCCATCTGGGCCAGCAGCTTTTCTGGTGTTCACCTGCATAAATGCTCTTCTCACACTGTGTACCGACAATGAGAGAGTGTCCCCACCCCCCGCGGATGCCCCCCCCCCTCCACAACAGCCAGCGCGCCAGTGACGTCACTAGCCGTCACTACTAGGGTAGCAGGTCAAGACTCTCCTAGTTAGCTGAGCACTGCTGAGCACTGCTGATACTGCATGCTTTTAACTTTCTTTCTTGTCACAGCAGTGCACTGTCACGACGCTGCATTACCTCAACAATGGCAGCACAGTAATGCTTGAGGTTTATTACCACAGTGGTATTATTTCAACATGTGTTATGAGTACTTCACTTTACTCAAGTTTAACTCAGACGAACTGTGTTTCAGGTGCTTTTATCGTCTGCATAATGTTCTATGCACTGAGCTCTATATAGATTTATTCTCTCTGTTGAGCGAAGGGGGGTTCCCCTATTTCTAAATCGTTACAATATACAATTTTTTTTATGGTTAAGTTACATAATGTGGTTGTGGTTGCTGTGGCCCGGTCACAGTGCCAAATGATGTTTGATCGACATCGGACAAGATATTTGATGGGGGGGAGGGGAGGGGGGGGGGGGTAGGGGGATTTTAGTTTTTCATTTATTGTGGCTCGCTCTATTATGTGTTTGCTCTCGCCCAACAGGACCTTAGCGTGGGGATGTGTATATGTTGTGGTGCTCTACTTCAAGGGAATCACCTTCAGTCATACTGCAACCTGGTTGGACTATGGCTAATTTAAACATATTGATCTGGAATACAGGGGGTCTTAATATTCCACATAAACGCACAAGTGTACTAACATGGTTGAAAAGGCAGGAGGTGGATGTGGCTTTGCTGAGTGAAACGCATCTTTTAATGGTTGACAG
This sequence comes from Notolepis coatsorum, assembly GCF_963971535.1. Classification (NCBI taxonomy): domain Eukaryota; kingdom Metazoa; phylum Chordata; class Actinopteri; order Aulopiformes; family Paralepididae; genus Notolepis; species Notolepis coatsorum. Next base: position 165,579 of record NW_028169879.1, on the reverse strand, counting down.
TGCAAAACTTGCAAAAAAAATTTATCATAACATAAGCTCCTCTTCTTTTAGCACTAAGTCCCGTGGAGTAGCCATAGTAGCTAAGCAAAAGTTGAATATTAAACTATTAGACGTGTGGTCTGATACAGAAGGTCAAATTGCTATTGCTAAGATGGAATACTCTAACAGGAAAATTGCGCTGATAGCAGCCTATGCCCCTAATGTGTATGACGCTAACTTTTATACTGTACTCACTACAGAGATGTTGAAACTCATTTATAGTGGGTGCTGATTTCAATGCCATTTGGGATCCATTGCCATGATAAGTCCAATAATGCTGAAACCCACGATCAGATGCAAGTGGCCGCGGCCCTATGTGCCTGGTCTAGGGACACGGCGGTTATTGATATGTGGCGGTTACTCAACCCAACCGCCCGAGACTACTAATTTTTTCCGCGAGACATAAAACTTTTTCCAGAATTGATTATGTTTTTTCTTCCTCTAGGCTATTCGATAGCTTTGACGTTGACTTGAGGCCCATTGCACGTGTCAGACCACGAATACATCCTCCTTAAGGGTTCACTCAGTAAAATAACGTCCTGTGCCCCTAGATGGCGCTTTAACTCAACGTTGCTGAAGAACGATGAATTCAACCTACAATTTAAGGAGAAGCTCATTGAATTCTTGCAGTTTAATGCTGGGTCAGTACAGGACCCCAGAATTGTATGGAATTCGGTTAAGGGGTTTATTAGAAGTAACACCACTCTATTTGCTTCCAATCTCCGCAAGGGTCGTCTCTCCAAGTTGGTAGAATTGGAAGAGCTTCATAAAACAATGATGTCTTCTATGCAGCACAGCTACTCTAGCCGACTGGAGCTCCAAATTAAGGTGGTGAAAAAGGAGATGAACTCCATTTTAAGACAACAGTCTGAATTTCAAATGCACAGAACAAGACAACACTACTACTTTCATGGCTCTAGACCTAGTCACCTACTAGCTATGAAGATACGGGCCAGTGAACAATTTGCAGATATCCCTGCCATTAAGAACCAACAGCGGGAGAGAACCACCAACCTCAACAAAATCAACGATACATTTAGCTCGTTTTATTCCAACCTGTACGAGTCAGAAGTGGTCTATGATCATACCAAGCTGGAGGACAATCTTAGTCAAATTAACTTACCACAAATCTCAGAGGATGATGCAAAACGGTTAGCTGAACCTATCACACTAGATGAGCTCAGGGAGGCGATTGCTGACATGCAAAGGGACAAGGCTCCTGGTTGGGACGGCATTCCACCGGAACTCTATATTGCGTTCTGGGATGTACTCGGTCCCTTATTACTCTCAATGATTTTACACTCAGTCAAAGAGGGCAATTTTTCCAGGGATGTCAATATGGCACTTATAGCTGTCCTACTCAAGAAAGATAAGGATCCCACAGAATGTGGCAGCTATAGACCCTTAAGTCTCCTCTGAGCCGATCTCAAGCTATATGCTAAGGTGCTAGCCATCCAACTTCAAAAGCATATGACATCTCTGTTTGACCCTGATCAGACTGGCTTTATAAGAGGCCGACTGGTCACGGATAATATCAGACGGTTACTGCACGTGATTGATGCCAGCAAGGCTGTCGCAACCCCTACGGCTGTCATGTCCTTAGACGCGATGAAGGCCTTTGACAGATTGGAGTGGTCATATTTGTGGGCAGTCCTTAGAAGGATGGGGTTAGGTGAGGGGTTCATTCACATGATCAAAGTTCTCTACACAGGGCCCTCGGCCATGATCTTAACAGGTAAAACTCTGCTCACCACTCTTCTCTGTATCGCGCTGTTCTAGACAGGGTTGTCCTCTTAGCCCCGGACTCTTTGCTTTATCACTCAAACCTCTAGCTCAGTACATAAGACAATCCCAGATTATATCCCGTGTCAATTAAGGGCACACATCACCATATCAGTTTATACGCAGATGATGTACTCCTATTTATGCAGAAACCCACCATCTCTCTACCTCATCTTCTCTAAGTAATAGATGATTTTGGCAGTCTATCTGGATTTAAGAATAAAGTCAGCCTTCCTTCCACTCAATGAGACTGCAAAGGCAACCATCCTCCAAGCAAACATACTCATGGTAGAGCACTTTAAGTGTCTTGGGATTGAAATATTCCCCACTATTAACCAGACAGTAAAGTATAACTACTCCAGCTTGGGTGACAGGATTACGAATGATTTTAACAGGTGGTCCAAATTAAAAAAGTCATTACAGGCCCGTGCCTCAATAATTAAGATGAATGTTTTACCCAGAATTAACTTTATCAGCTCCATGCTACCGTTATCTCCTCCTGTTGGTTACTGGCAAAAACTGCACTCTGCTGCATATAAATTCGTCTGGAACAACAAACGCCCACGCTTAAAGAATTCCACTGCACAGAGGAGTAAACTCGACGGGGTTTAGCATTTCCAGACTTTAAATATTATTTTCAAGCTTACTCTTTGAGACCTCTCATCACTTGGTTTGACGCTCAAGCAGCCGTGTCCTGGCGACCATTGGAGGAGAAGATGGTGTCCCCACATAGACTTCAAGATATTGTGTATACCAACATTTCAATTAAGCAATGCAAATTACGATTTGGCGTGACAGCACTCGCACTAACCGCCATAAATGGCACACGCATTCCCCCCTATTCAATAACAATTTACTCCTTATTGGACAACAACCCATTAGATACCCTAGATGGGAAGGGAAAGGCATCCATAAATTGGGGGATATCTTTGATGACTCTGGTCTCCGATCTTTCCAGGATCTATCCAACGGATATGATCTCCCCGGAAACTCCTTTTTACAAATGAGAGCAGCTCTGAAGGCTCATGGCGTTCCATGGGACGTTCCACTAGAGCGACACCGGTTTCACAAATTATTTTATGACAGGGAGACATCGAGAGGCTTCGTCTCTGACTTTTATCGGCAGTTACTTATGTCCCCCTAGATACGATTTGGAGAAAGGATATCCCTGAGTTGGATATAGATTTTGATTGGGATGCAGTCTGGGAAAATATTAGGCTATCATCACGCAACCCAGATCACAAACAGATTCATAAACATTTTGTTCATAGGACTTATTTGACCCCTATGCGATTGAACCTAATGGGTCTCAGACCTGACTCTCGATGTACCTTGTGTCCAAACGGTGCCATTGGAACATGTATGCATATGTACTGGGAGTGCCCTCCTGTTGAGATCTTCTGGGAAAATGTTACCTCTCAGCTATCAGAGATTTTCTCTTTGACCATACCGACCTTGCCTTCTGTATTATTGTTAAATGATGTTTCTCAATTGCCGACCTATGTACATGTAAAGAGACACATTTTGGCCAGCGTTACGGCTGCCAACAAGTTGATTGCTTCATGCTGGATACAACCAGATAAGTTATGTCCGAAGGTATGGATTCTCACCTATCTTGATGTTATTTATCTAGAGATTTCCACTGCACGTGTCATAGGTGTTAATGAAGCCAATATCGCAATCTGGTTGGCTGCGGTGGAAAAGCTAAAAGAACGCATATGACTTTGGGATTTGAGTACTGAATAAGGTATTATATGTATGTCTAACGTGGGGGTCCTGGGGTGAAAGGGGGGGGGGGGGGTGGGGGGGGAGAACGAGCGAGTGTTCATGTATGTTGGTGTTTTTTGTTTTTGTTTTATTTATTATTTTTCATTCTTTAGTATCCTATGTATATTTTCTGATCCCCTTCTGATTTGGGTCTGGTGGTCGTGGGCTCGGACTGGGGGGGGACGCGTGGTTCGGGGTCTCTGCGGGTCGAGGCATTAAAGAGGCGTGGTGCTTTGGCTCGCGGGGGCGCCGGACTGTGGGTCCTCCAGGGTTGTGGCTCGCGGCTGCTGGGTCTGAAGATGGAGGGGACTCAGTTTGTTGGAATATTTTAACTTTATATTATGTCTTGTCATCATTATTATTATTATTATTATTATTATTATTATTATTATTATTATTATTATTATTATTATTATTATTATTATTATTATTATTATTATTATTATTATTATTATTATTATTATTATTATTATTATTATTATTATTATTATTATTATTATTATTATTATTATTATTATTATTATTATTATTATTATTATTATTATTATTATTATTATTATTATTATTATTATTATTATTATTATTATTATTATTATTATTATTATTATTATTATTATTATTATTATTATTATTATTATTATTATTATTATTATTATTATTATTATTGTTGTTGTCGATGTAATGTGATTTGTGTTATGTTATGTAAAAAAAAGAAACTGAATAAAAAATGTTATCACAAAAAAAAGGATATATAAAACAATGATTTTTTTTAAATAAACCTTACAGATGTCTTCCATAGACTCACAGGAATTGTGTAAAGTTGCCCAAATAGTGCAAGGAATTGCAATGCATGTCACCTTTAAACGAACTAGTTCAACAAATGTTTAGGAACCAGGACTCTTATTTTTTAAAAGAAGACCCTTATATCCAAACCATCGTAAAATAAAAGGCTCTGCTAACACAAAAGCAATAAAACAAACAAAAGTATTTTCCCCGAGCAGTGCACTGCAACAAGGAACGTATCTGAATGCCATTACAATTCAGTTATCTATACCAATTTACAACCAACGATTCCACTCATTCCATGAATGGTGGGTAAGCTCTGTCCATGTGTTTCAGGGAACTTGGTGTCCGTGGCACTTTAACTCAGTTCAGTGATACAAATCCATCTTGGGAAACGTGTCGATGAGTGCTCTTATCTACCACTCTGTAGAAGGCACATTTTAGCTCGCCAGCCTGTCTGCTGCTGATGTAGTCCAAAGGAACCAGCAGAGGAACAGACGAATCCGGGATCCAACTCAACTCCATCAACACAAAAACCCAGCCTTACAACACAAAACCACAAGACTTATCAATGTCTCATTCAATAAAATACCTTCAATTTAGCATTTGTAAACTTATCATAACAATAAAGTGTATTTACAACATCTAAATGGGTTCAACTCTTGACATTTTGTTTTCAGGTATCACATGTCTGTATACCGGCCCCTCGTGTCCAGTCGTAATATGGGCGGAGGCCAAACGGTATCCTATTATTATGCAAAGTCTAGGCACTTATCACATAGACTTTGCATAATAATAGGATGCACGCACTTCGAAGCCCAAACGCCGTTTGACCGCGGTTGCCCAGCACTGCACCACTGCTCGTGTCTAATGAGGAACATGTTGAGACATGCCCAACTCTACTACACATAACTGCAGCTAGCTACGACCAGCTCACGGTAGCTAATTAGCCAGGGTAACGCTAACCGTTACACTCAATTATCATGTTAATCCAACTTTCTAACATTCACATTTCTTCTGTTTGAGACTCACCAAGGATTTCTCTGATGCGCAACAAGGCTGATGCTAACTAGCAACCGTCTCGACAGATGTACCGATATATACCGATATTGTCCAACTTCTAATTTCCGTTACCGATATCAACCGCTACCGATATATGAAGGGTTCGCCCCAAAAACGGAATAATTTCAGGTAATTAACATTACATATCTCTTGTCATGGAATTAACACAACATTATGCATACTTTTGACAATAAATTAAATAAGAATTTGTTCTTACTTGCTTGCCTGGGTAAATAAAGGTTAAATAAATGTAAAAAAAAAAATATATATATTTGTTTTTGAAAACCGATACCGATATTTTCCGATATTACATTTCAATATCGGCCGATAATATCGGACTTCCCTAATTAGAACTATCCTATGAATATCGTTGTAATCCTTAGATGACATGACATTTGATTTTAATTTAATTTCAAACCTTTATTTAAACTCGAAAGGCAACTGAGGTTTCCCTCATTTACAGTCACGTCGAGTGTACATACAAAGTTAAGCAAATTAAAAGGCATATAAAAGCACACAGCATATACAGTAAAATCACAACAATAAGACAAGTAAGGATAACAATAATCAAATAATAATCAAATCTGAGGTCACTAGTCTCGGGGTTATCATAGATTCAGAACTGAACTTCAATTCTCATATTAACAAAGTGACAAAAACATCATTCTTCCATCTCAGAATTATAGCAAAAGTACGACCATTTATTAATCAAAACGATGCTGAGAGGCTAATTCATGTATTCATATCTAGCCGGTTAGACTACTGTAATGCACTTTTCACGGGTCTCCCTAAGAAAACCACAGAGGCTTCAACTAATCCAAAACTCTGCAGCCCGACTGCTAACTAGAACCAAAAGGAGAGAGCACATTATCCCAGTCTTAGCTGCTTTACACTGGCTTCCTGTAACATTTAGAATTGACTTTAAGGTCCTTCTCCTTACATACAAAGCTCTAAATGGACAGGGACCTAGCTACATCACCAACACTCTAATAAATTACAGGCCAGAAAGAACACTGTGATCATCAACTGCTGGACTACTAGAGGCTCCCAGAAACAGTCAAAAAAGGATTGGTAATGCAGCCTTTATCAACTATGCCCCAAAACTATGGAATAAACTACCTCAAAACATTAGAGAAGCCAACTCACTAGGCATCTTCAAAAGACAGCTTAAAACCTACTTCTTTGCTCAGGCATTTAAATGAAAATTCCTATCAAATTCATGTGTCGGTTCTATGCTAATTTTATCTCACTACCTCCTCCCTCCTCTCTGCCGAGACAAGTCACATTGCCACTCCCTAGACCGCAGAGGTCGTTCCTATCACTGCCTCCCTGTAACCGGTCTAGACGTGTCGATTCTACCTTCTTCAACGGACTTGACTCCCTACACAAACTACAATATGGATCAACTAGTAAGCTGGTCATTTGCAGCGATTGATCGTATTTCTTCTTCAAGGAAGCAGAGCGCAGCTGATCCGCTGTGTCCAGTTGGGACATTTCAAGCAGGCTTTGCGATTGACAGCTGGAATAAATGGGGATCAATCTGCCTTTATTCTCTTGAGATTGAAGATGTGGAGGATTTGTACATCCTCACATTCATGTTGATCGGCATGGGCGCGATCGCTACCGGGATCTGGATCTGTACAAGAATAATTCGGAAACACGATAACCGTATGGAAATAGCTATGAACAGACTGGAAGCCTTCCACATGGAACTTGTAAAGAGACTTGCTGCCCATCAATCCGGCGCTGCCCGATGCCCCCCCCGCACTCCCAAGTCTGCTGGAGCCTATGGAACTCACAAGGTCACGTCGGGAGTCGAGAGATAAGAACAGAAGACATAGCGTTCCTCCTACGCAACACCACCTACCACAACCAGACTTGGCTCATTGCACTCACCCCCACCCCCCCACCCCCGGCCCCTCCAGTCGCAGTCCCATCCCCCACCCCCCTCTCCTCTGCGTTGGCGCTGCTGATAACACATGTACATGTTAATGAATTTATGACTGTGTGCCATTATTACTACCAAATGTTAAATATTGAATATTGCTATAATGATGCTCTGTCATTTTAAGAGCACTGCTCTGTTGTAATCCAAAATTGAACAATTTTATCACTGTTGTATGTCTGTTCCATTTTATAATTATTAGACTATTTTTAAACCGAATCATTTTAAACTATTTTTGTCATTTGTATTACTGAATGAAACTGTAAACAGAGAACCTATTGGGATTTCTTTAGGCAACTAAACTGTCTTCCGGTCAATAAAAGGGTAATTCATATCAAATTAAGTCTCACACACCAGATAGTTCAAAATACAGGTCCGGAATATCTATCCAATTACTTTAATCGATTCCGTGACAATTATGGATGTCCGGTATTATCGGCCTACCGATATTATCGGCCGATATCGTCATTAAAATGTGATATCGGAAAATAATAATATTTTTTTACATTTCTATAACCTTTATTTACCCAGGCAAGCATTCTGATTCTTCAAATTCTAATTTTATTTATTGTCAAAAGTATGCATAATGTTGTGTTAATTCCACAACAAGAGATATGTAATGTGAATTACCTGAAATTATTCAATTTTTGGGGGGGGGGGGGGGGGGGGGGGGAACCCTGCATATATCGGTATCGGTTTATATCGGTTGATATCGGTATTGGAAATTAAGAGTTGGACAATATCGGTATATCGGTATCGGTAAAAAAGCCAATATCGAGCATCCCTAGTGACAATCATTCATATTCCACTAGAAGGAGCATTACGGATTTTATTCTGCCAAAATTCAACTCATTAATGGGCACAAATACCTTTTTATATTATGCGGCACTGGAGTGGAACAAGCTTCCAGTGGCCCTGAAAAACATCATAGAGGGGGGAAGCTTTAGACGTGCCACAAATAAATGGCTAGCCAGTGAAGTATAAAATAGCCACATCTAGGAAGGAGAGGGTAGGGTGTGTTTTATGGGGTTGCTATATGTTTTATTATGATGCTCTATGTTTTTTATTATGATGATCTATGTTTTATTATGATGCTCTATGTTTTATTATGATGCTCTGTTTTATTATGATGCTCTATGTTTTTATGATGTCTGTCCATGTCCAAAATCAGGGACAATGATGGAAATAAGTGCTTGCACTTTCTCATGTTTTTATCCATTGGATAAATCTTTTACTCAACAATAAAAAAAAAAAATACTAGGTCCTAATGTGAAACACTGTGATTTACCTTACCTTGCTCATGCTCGCTTATGCCTATATTTTTACTGTTGTGAAGCACTTTGAACTGCAACCTCTGTATGAAAAGTGCTATACAAATAAAGTATATTATTATTATATTATTATATATTTTTTTTTAATAACTTTCTTTATTGGAAAAGTTTTCAAAATTATGCAGACAGTTATACATATTATACATCTTCCATTTTTTTCTTCCCCCCCCCCCCCCATTTCCCTTTCCTATCCCCTAACCCCACCCCATCCCCCCAACGAAGAGCGCCAACAAACATACATATAATACATGAAAATACAAAATAAAAATGTGACAGAAAGATTTACATAAAAAATTAAAAAAAAACTATGATACTTGTAACTGAGGGGTACAATTCCCTGACTGTATTGAGAGTATGGTATCATTAAACCACTACTGAGTTATGTACTTTAATTACTGGCCATACAGTACACAGGTATATATGATGAACACCCACACAATAACACGGCTTAACAAAGAAAGTCCTGTTTGGAATATTTATTAGAAGAGCAGCAATATTAGATTACAGTATTGAGAATTAGGGTCGCGCTTGTATGGCGAAGAATGTGCATGAATAGGTCAAGAGCGTAAGTCCATGAGCATATTACGATGGGGATAATTAATACCACCTGTAGCATAAGAATTATATAAGGCACACTCGTAGGTCAGCTGGAGATACTAAGGGGGTTCCCTCCAGTTGTAAGCCAGCAGGGGAGAGGAATTGTCGGGAGCAAAAGTCTGGATCAACGAGGAATAAAGAGACTCCAGATACAGGAGACGGTGCAATAATCCCTTGGTCCTTAGACAAAGCAACAGCTATACTCCGGTATGCACTGCAGCATGGATGAAAGCTAGCCAGCCTCTGGGTCCTAGAGGCGGGCTCGACGGGGCTCCTCACAGGGTGGATCCCACACGGTAGTGGGGGTAGACGGTTCTCTGCTCCAGCAGCCACAGTACCAAAGCAATATAATCCAGCCGAAAAGGGCTCTGCATTCGTCGGTGTAGGTTATCCAGTGTACATATCCACACGGTTCTCGTCTAGGGCTCCTCGGATGGCGGCCCAGCCTGGATAAGCGCACTAGCTCGGTACGATGAAACGGTGGTAATGCTGGTCACTGTAGAACGGTAGCCGCACGATACACTATACATAATAGACTATTACTTTATAATAGAATAAGTCGAACTCGACGATACAGCGTTAAACTCTGACACTTTAGGGGCCTTCAGGGGGTCATGGTCGTCATTAAGAGGGTCGGGGAGCCTTGGCAACTCTATCAGCCTCGCCACGGGTCGGGTGTATGTCCGTCCCTGGACGAGCACTTCTGCCGCTCTAACCTTTCCGTCGGCACCAGTGATCACTTTGCTTATGCGGCCGGCCGGCCACATAGCTCGGGGTAGTGACTGGTCGATAATCATGACGACTGTGCCCTCCGTCAAATTGTCTCTTTCTTTTACCCATTTCTGGCGGGTCTGTAGAGACGGTGGATAGTGGAGGAGGAAACTGTTCCAAAACTTGTCAGCCAATACTTGACTGTACCTCCACATTCTTCGGCCGTTCGCTTCCTCAGGTCTGTACACTGTATGTGGGAGCGCGGGGTCCAGCCGCACCATCAAGAGAGTGTTGGGGGTGACTGGGTCGACATCTGCTACATCACTTGAGACTTAACCGAGGGGCTTTGAGTTCAATACTCCCTCGATCTCCGTGAGGACTGTCGTGAGGACTTCTTCCGCCACGGTCTGGGCCCCAAGCACGGCGTACAGGGCTGTCTTTATTGAACGTACTTTATTGAACGTTCCCAGGTTCCCCCGAAGTGAGGGGCATTCGGGAGGTTAAACTGGAAATCAATCTGAGAGGGAGCGAGGTGGGTCTTAAGTTCTGGGCCCATAGCTTGGAAGCTCTCTCTCAGCTCTCTTTCTCCGCCTTTGAAGTTTGTCCCGTGATGAGACAATAATATAGACGGTTTTCCTTTCCGCGCTGTGAATCTCCGGAAGGCCATAAGGAATGAGTCCGTACTCATGGTTGGAAGGAGTTCTATGTGTATCGCTCGGGTGGTCATGCATTTGAATACAATACCCCACTGCTTCTCCGTCCCTCTTCCTTTCTTCACATACAGCGGGCCGAAGCAGTCCATACTGGTGGAGTGAAAGGGCTTGTCGCCGAGTCGGAGGCGACAGGGGGGTAGGTCAGCCATCCGGGGTATACTGGGCTGTGCTCGCCACTTGCGACAGTCTAGACAGGTCCGCTGGAAGCGTCGTACTGCTTCTCTTCCTTGCAGTATCCAATAGCGACGTCTGATCTCAGCGAAGACTCTCTCTGCCCCGGCGTGGTGCACGTCCTCATCGTATTTCTTTATGATGAGCTCTGTGACCTTGTGTCGGCTGTTGAGAACTATCGGGAACTTGACGTCATCCGTTAAGTCTGGGGCCCTTCTCAGACGACCACCCACTCTGATGAGATTATGGGCGTCGCACTCAGGGGCCAAGTGGAGCAGTCTGCTGTCTGACGGGACTGGCTTTGATCCCTGCAGACAGTCTAGCTCATCGGGGAACGAGTCTATTTGGGCTCGCTGTAGCAGAAGGAGTTCTGCTTCTTCGTAGTTAGCTGCATTAATGTCGGTAGTGGAGGGAACCTCAGGGTGGTGCCACAGGAATGTCTTTAACTGCGCACTCTCAAGGGTGGGGCAGTCATCTATGTTGGGGTCTGTGGGGACTGGTGTGTGCGTCAACCCACAGAACATAGATTTCTTCATCTCTGCCTCCTCTTGACTAGCCTCCCGTGGGGTGGGTGTAGGCCACTCTTCTTCCGGGAGCTTGAGGAACTCGGGACCGTCACTATAGAGATTGTGACGTGTGAGGTCATCCAGGGACATTCCCCGTGTGATGACGTCTGCTGGGTTCTGTTTTGTGTCCACGTACCTCCAGCATGCTGATTCTGTTAGATCTTGGATCTCTGTGATTCTGACTCACACGAAGACCTTGTATCTACACGAATCGGACTGGATCCATGTGAGTACGGTCATGGAGTCTGACCACAGGATTGTTCTTTGCACCGGGATGGTGAGTTCACGTTGGATTAACGTGGCGAGTTGCGCTCCTACTAGGGCTGCGCAGAGCTCTAGACGCGGGATCGATTGTTGCTTGCGGGGGGCTATTCTTGAACGAGCCAGGATGAAGGCGGTATGTATTTCTCCTCCCTCCTCTCGGGCCCGCAAGTAGGCCACCGAACCGTAGGCTACTTCGGAGGCGTCGCTGAAGACGTGCAGGTCCATCTGACACGTCTCCAGCTGCACTGTGGGTGGGAAGTAGCTGCGGCGTATGTTGACACCTGGAAGCGAGCTGAGTTCTGTTTCCCACTCTCTCCATGTGGAAGCAAGGTGGTCGGGTATGGGGTCGTCCCAGCCCTGGTCCTTGTCCCACAGCTCTCGTACAATCATCTTTGCCCTGGTGGTGTAAGGTAGAATACATCCCAACGGGTCATATTGTCTGGCGAGTGTTCTGTATACACTCCGTCTTGTGGTCGGTAGTGAAATCGACCTTCCCTACTCCTTGGTCAGGGGTGTGTGTCTATAATGGAGCGAGTCTGTTTTGAAGCGCCAAACTAGTCCTAATGTCATTTCTTGGGCTTCACCTGGGATGGTCGCCATCCAGGTCTCGCTGCTTGCTGCCTTGTCCTCTGGGGAGAGGCTGCGCAGTACTTGAGGGTCGCTGCTGGCCCACTGCCGGAGATCAAAGCCGCCTTTGATCAGGGAGGCGCGGAGCTTGAGTAGGAGGGCCTCGGCCTCTTCTGGCGTCGAGACGCTTTGCAGACCGTTGTCCACGTAGAAACTCTTTTCTACACTTTGTCGGACCTCCTCGTCAGCTGCTGGGTCCTCTGCGACATGTTTTTGCAGTGCGAACGTAGCACAGCATGGGCTGCATGTGGTTCCGAAAGGGAGGACTTCCCATTGATAGATGGATGGTTGCTCATCCCCGATCCTCTCTCTCCATAAGAACCGCAGCAGGGGCTTGTCCTCTTCCACTAGTCGCACCTGCAGGAACATCCCTTTGATGTCGCCGCTGATGGCCACCTTGTTCTGGCGGAAACGTAGCAACACGCCTAGTAGAGAGGGGCCGAGTGTTGGGCCGGGCAGGAGCTCTTTATTCAGATTTTGTGATCCGATCTGGTAGCTGCACTTAAACACAATACGATCCTTGCCGTTGTGGTGGACCTTGTGGTGGGGCACATACCATGACTCGGTGGTCTGATCGGCCTCTTGAATGTCAATTCTCTTTATGTGTCCCGCTGTGATTAGCTTATCAATCTCAGCGCGGTACACAGTGGCTTGAGCGGGGTCTCTGGCTAGGCGCCGCTCGGTGTTCAGTAGATATCGCTCAGTCGCTTCTTTTGAGGCGTGGAAGGTAGGCATACCCTCTCGCCTCAGGAGTGGAGTTGCGTATCTCATCACTCCATTGACTTTGACTCTCTTTGTCCCCTGCTCGAGGAGGGCTATGGCATAAATGTCTTCCTTGGAACTGTGGTATAATTATGTCCTCATGTAAATATATCCCCCTCCCCTGTGTTCCCTTTACCTGTGCCCCCCCCCCCCTCTGTGGAATAAGACACTCCCCTCCCCTGTGTCCCCATTACCTGTACCCCCCCCCCCATCTGACCTATCAAATGGGACCACACCCCCTCCTGTTAACTATATAGATCTCCTCTTGAGATCTATCCAGGCTTCTTACCTGGGGGATTTCAGCTGATCACCTGGGGCGAGAGCCTCAGCCATTCTCTCTATGTATTCTATCTGTTTGGTTAATAAACCTTGTTATTATCCAAGCCTCGGTTGACTGAGACATTCTTCATCAGGATATCCACAAATATCCCACAATTGGCGTCTACGAACTTGTGACGGACTTTTTTGCGTCCTCCCGGCATGCTGTATCGTTTCATCTATACAGAGAAAAGTGAGTATATAGACTGGTCGACCAAACATTTATGGAAAGGAATTAAAAAACTTCCCGCTTTTCTCTGTGCCAGGTGAATATTACAGAATGTTGTCCAATATTGAGATCATGGCTGAGTAGAATAATGTGCATTAATATATCTGATCTGTATTGAGAATCGTTACCAGGGCGCGCGTGCACCTGGGTCCTTTATCAGGCGGTTCTGAGAGGATGGGTTATAGTGCTATTCCCAAAAGTTTAGGCACAAAGGTTGAGGTGCTATTCCTGGTCGAGTCGGAGCCGACCGAAAGCTAAGGCACACACAGGTTGTTGGATTGCTACCCCTAGTCTAGCTGATGCAGACTAAAAATATAGGCAACAAAATAGATACGTGAGCTTATTATGATGTGATATCCTTGGAAAACGCTACTCTGTTAAAAACGTTCTGTGATTCCTTTGCAAAGAGGCGGGAAGTTAGGACCGAGAAGCTGATGGAATCATAATTAGAAATTACCAGAGTAGCGTCATAATATTCATTGTTTCAACCTCAAACTAAGCCCACAATCTCATTCCTGAAAACGATGTATTTTGGATTAAATTAACCAATTGATCAATACAGATAGCGGGAAGATGATCACGCGATGTCCTAGTTAGTACATGATTACGCGATGTCCCGGGAGTACGTAAATGTACATTAAACGGGACATCAGTCGCGGAAAGTACATTAAACAGGACGTTAGTCGCGGGTTAAGAGGCCGAGAGTATGATTAAAAGGTATATATAATCTAATATATCGCTGGTAAATTTCGAAGTCAGGTTCGGTCGTTATGATTTTAATAACGATGTGTAGTTATATATCAAGGGTATTAATGCCTTGTCGCAACAGATGTTGGCCGACTAAACGTAAAGCGATCCAATACAGTCAGATATACACACACGTTAACTTATATGTATTATTGTTTGTTTGTCTGTTTAAGTCTCGTTTGTATGTGCACAAGTATTATAGGACCCGTCGCGTTGCTTTATTGAGTCAAGAACCGGCTGCGGATAGCGCGACGAGCATTGAGAAACGAGTTACCGTTATACAAAGAATAACATTGAAGTGCAGTTCACGGGAACAAACTAGGATAGTAATTTCCGGATTCCGCAGAACACCGGCCCGCGGGAACGGCCATTTGGGGAAGTATAGTTTTATCGTTTCAGTTTGTTTACGTTTCACATATGCACAGGCGCGTTCATTCGGTAACAAAACGCTGGTATAGGAATTCCAGGCTATTGAGAGCTCGTGGGAAAAATACTGTATGAATTACAAAGCGTTATTTCCGAGGCGAATGAGAACACACGAACGTCGCATGGAGCAATGACGTGACGCTATGCGCGCCGTGAAGTTATTATTTTATATTAAACTATCCATAAGCGAACGTAAAGTGTAATGTACCCAAGGCCAAGGGTGCGTGAAATCCACGTGTAGTATATGTTTTATTTGTATATGTATGTGCGCGCTGCTATTGGAAAATGTTGAGTTGAGGTGGCGAGATGCGGGTTGCTGACGACACGTAACGGATCCAACCCAACACAACAGCTGTCCCCGGTGAGTATGACAATCATAAATATAGATGCATTGATTGATTGAAAACTTTATTAACAGATTGCAGAATGGGTACAATACAGCACAGCTCAATACACAATTGTTAAGGGGATGCAGACCAGAGAGAGACTTTAGTCTTGTTTACATCAGGGTCCCCCATTTTCAATACCAGATTTGTTTACATCAGGGTCCCCCATTTTCAATTTATCAGAACATATTATGACATACATGACAGACAGATAGTCAGTACTGCTACATCTGTACATTTATGACATACCAGATTTGCAAATTCAGTACTTTTTGTGATACAAAAGGAGTCAAGAAAAGGGAGTCATTTGACGTAGAAACTGTACATATACACAACTATCAGTTAAAGCAAATTACAACTATCTCAGATCACTTGAGTGTTTATGTGCTTTAATTTACACATTATAAGTGACATAAAGCTAATTACAATGTCTGTTTCAGAATTATAATACATCTGTGGGCGTACCGGTCATACTGACCATGGGAGCTAAACAAACACTTCCGGTTCCCAATATATGGCAGTACAGGAATTGTAGTCCACATAAACAGCGTTAGATTAGACTTTATAAGCTTTCAATGTTGAAAACTTGGAACACAAACAACATAGATCATGTTTAAAAGTAAGATGTTTAGGTTATATTCACTTGAGTTAATGTGTTTATCTAAAGAACCAATGAAAGATAACTAGCCCTTTCCATTGTAAGACATTTTAAACATGATTCAAAATGTGTGGGTCCACATTCATATGCTTGTGTACATATGCGATATGATTGATAAATGATAACACTATCATTACATCCAAGAACGGGATGGATGAGATCTAGCTAATGTTTGTTGAGCACACAGACAGTCAAAGAGGATTCACCCAGGTTTTAGAAAAGAGTGGAAAATTAACATGTGTTTGTATTTACAGATCTGGCTCTGAGGCGAGATGCAAAACAGTGAATGACTACACCCAAATTGTATCACAAAAGACAGAAAATCCAACAATTTGCATGTCAACCGAGAGACAGTGCAGAGCTGAGAGACAATCGATTGACCATTTGGAACAAATCTACATCCAAAACACCCACATGTAAATTTCTTCAGAGTGGGCACTTGGGAGACAAAGCAATGCAAATGCCTGCACTCGTGACCACAGACTTGATGAACTCACCTAGCGGTGGATGGCAACAGAGAACCACTTAATTAACATGAATTAGACACCGGTGATGAATTTGCAGTTATGAAAATCTACCTAACTCCCATACTAACAATAACTAACCAGTCGTTTTCATCATCTCTTTTCAAAAGACACATGAATTAGAGAAGTGCCCGAGATGAAAGATTAATGATGAAAACAACTACTTACAATCCCCTCCTTCTATTCTCTGTTTATAACCAATAACATGCATGACTTTCCTTAGACTATTCTTTTAACAACTAATACTTTCCATGATTGCAAAATTATCAACCACCAAAATTGCAGCACAATTATCTAAATGTACAAGATATCAACAACATTGATCATTTAGCTGACACTTTTATCCAAAGCGACTCACAGGTTCTGTACGACAGGACATCAGGCAAGGCACACCTCTATCAGCTGAGTAACAATGGTCATCAAAGTGTTGAGTGCTACAGTGTAGATTAGTTTATTAGGACAAATGCATGACAGTAAGGTTAGTTAAAACGTAGATGACAAAACAAATGATTGTTTTTCATGCAAAAATTAACTGGCTACCTAGATTTTATGTTTTTTCCCCATGCTATGCTATGATGAGCCATACTGAGATGTGAAGAACAACCGAGAAGTCATGGCGAGGTAAGTATCTTGAAGAAGCACACCATCGTACGCGGCCTGAGGTAAGATCAACTTCAATTTAAGACCATCAGAATATGAAGACAAGGAGCTATTTTATCTGATTCAAGACTTTGGCCATTCATTTACAAATTTTATTTAAAGTGTAATGCTGGAAGATCTAGTTAGATACAAGATCTGATAAAATTGTAGTGAATGTGACCTTCTTGACGTAAGGAATCACTGCTAATGCAATTGGCTTGCATTTCCTATTGTCAATTAAGTGATTGTATTTAAAATGAAATGAATTAATCCCAAAATGATTTTCCACTTTAGCAGAAAGGCGTTGAATCATTTATGTGAGGAGTTTTCTAAGGCAGTGTTTATCACCCTCAGATCACGAATTGGTGAGAGGACAGGACGAGTGAGACGATGCGCGACCTGAACCACGAAGCTGCGGACACAACCAATGACGATTCGGACAATAAGAAGAGATCTAAAGACGATAAAGGGCGAGAATGTCTCCTTCACTATCGCAGCAAGCGGGCAGCCAGAGAGACGGTATAGGATTACTAATGCTTTCACCAGCCAAGAAATAGGCCTGTCGCAGTACACCTACCCCATCGCCAAGCTGATGGATAAATATGTGCACCTGCGTCAACTACCTATCCCGCTCATAGACGGTGCCACCCCGACCCTGCTGATAGGCTCCGACCATGCAGACCTCATAGTCCCGATAGACCGGGTCCACACAGGGCCCAGAGGCTGTCCTGCAGCAGTCGAGACCCGCCTAGGATGGACATTACAAGGCCCCCTCGCTAAGTCTCTTAACCGAACAGCAGCCACTAGCTGCCTCCACTCCAGAGTGACAGAAGAAGACACCACCCTCCTACAGCATGTCGAGAGGCTATGGACACTAGAGACAATGCCCTTTAAGAACGAAAAGAAAGACATTCGTTCCAAGGAAGACATTTACGCCATAGCACTCCTCGAGCAAGGGACAAAGAGAGTCAAAGTCAATGGAGTGATGAGATACGCAACTCCACTCTTGAGGCGAGAGGGTATGCCCACCTTCCACGCCCCAAAAGAAGCGACGGAGCGGTATCTATTGAACACAGAGCGGCGCCTAGCCAGAGACCCCGCTCAAGAGACTGTGTACCGCGCTGAGATTAACAAGCTAATCACAGCGGGACACATAAAGAAAATTGACAACCAGAGGCGACGACAACAACCGTGAGAGAACCATCCAACCCAGCCCACAGACATCCCCAAGAAAGTGGAGCAGGGGACCACGAAGGAGACTGACCAAGGAGACACTGACGAAGAGGAGATCAACCTTTTGACAGCCTCCACCCCGGCACTGCAGACCAAACCCATCACCTGCAGATGGGAACCAAGTCCCCGACCTTCAAGGTGGATTCCCATGACAAGATTGTCATCCGTGTGAAAAAGAGCGTCCTACTGACTAGCCACTACACCGGCGGGCCCTCGCCCTCCATCAAGTGGTACCGCAATGACGAGGAGAGGACAGCGAAACCAGCACAACACATTCAAAAACGCCCTGACCACCATGTCTCTGGGCCTGATGGGAGCCAAGCGTGAGCACAGTGGCGGATGTGTGGTGGTGATGGAGAACAACATAGGCTGCAGGAAAAGACCACTATAGTTGACTGCTACCGGTGACCCTTGACAAGGTACACAGGGAGCGGACGGCGACCTCCTGTAGGCCCCCTCTGAATGAACGACGACCAGTGAATGTTCCCGACTGCATCGTCAAGAAGAGACACATAGCAAATGAGACTGTCTTACTGCCACACGACAGGCTCACAGAAACATCAACTGAATGTACGATACGTTCAACACACAGCAGGTCACACAGAAGGACACATCCCCGACCGAGAACAGATGATCAACACTTCACAGCAACTGTCAGATTCACAAACAAGAACTGTAATTTTATAATGACAATGAGAAATGATCACAGAGTCACATTGCAAAATGGTATTGTTAAACAGGGCAGAACCAGTTGGATTGTTCCAAGACACCAAGTTTGTTTTGACCACAGAACAATGCATAACGATTATCATAATCACCTTTTATATTAACCACTAGGTTAACGGTTTTCAATTTTATTTTGACACATTAGCCACTAAGGTAATGTCTATTGTATGTATTTATTTAATTTTTATGTGTTACTGTTTGGCCCTGCCACACGACCGACAGAGAACACCTTGTCAACAACGACGCAACATCATTCAGATTAATACCTTCACAAGAAGGAAACTTTTCACACAATTGTATGTATCTGCAAAATGATGAACTAGGGATGTGATGAAAAGAAATCAATGAGAAAGCATTAACAATGGTTAGTAATAATGAGCTAAAATGTATTGCTGAAGGAAGAAGTGACCACATGATCACATTACATCACATTTGAATTACTTAGGTTACAAAATTGTATTGTCAGACAAGAAAGAATCAGTTGTTTTATTCTCTCATAGAAGAGGACATGTAACGTTGTTTTGCACCTATATGGTGAACCATTGATAGTATATGCACTAGAATTACATACAGAAGCGATGCATAAGACGTTTTATCTCCTCATTTATAGAGAAGAAATGGAGAAAATTGCCTGATTCTAAGTAAAGACCAACAAAACTGAGGCAATCACAGATGAAAGTGACACTCAAACTCAGGGTAAATACAACTGGATCCTAAGTAATTTCATCAAGAATCATCATAAAACGTGCAAAAATATATATATATATTTTTGAACAGATTCCCATAATCAATCATGTTAGTTTTATTAACCACCAGGTTAACGGTTGTTAAAATGTTTTTGTACACATTAGCCTAATTATGCACACAATTTTGTTTTTTCACCCTGTGCAATCTGACCACACAGACAGTGCATGTATTTAATTGGTTTATTACGATGCCTGTATGCACAACGATCACATTAGCTCCCCAGAGTCACGACATGAACGACTGAAGGTATGCCAAGATATTTGCACAGCGATAGCTTCAAATGATTATGTTAATTGTTGTTTGATATCAGAGATGAGGACCACTCATTGATATAGGTATTTTGAGCGATTAATAAAAGAAAAGGGTGATATCTATTCCCACATCTCTGATATCAAAATAACACAGACCGCAGTCCAGTCGATCATGTCATGAATCATGTATGTAAATAATTCTATTAATCATGTATGTAAATAATTCTATTTTAAACTATTATCCCCACTTTTACCTGTTCCAAACAATCCTGGTATATTATACATTAATCTCACCCACATTATAAGAAAGAAAAGTGAGTATTGTGGTATAATTATGTCCTCATGTAAATATATCCCCCTCCCCTGTGTTCCCTTTACCTGTGCCCCCCCCCCCCCTCTGTGGAATAAGACACTCCCCTCCCCTGTGTCCCCATTACCTGTACCCCCCCCCCCATCTGACCTATCAAATGGGACCACACCCCCTCCTGTTAACTATATAGATCTCCTCTTGAGATCTATCCAGGCTTCTTACCTGGGGGATTTCAGCTGATCACCTGGGGCGAGAGCCTCAGCCATTCTCTCTATGTATTCTATCTGTTTGGTTAATAAACCTTGTTATTATCCAAGCCTCGGTTGACTGAGACATTCTTCATCAGGATATCCACAAATATCCCACAGAACGAATGTGTTTCTTTTCATTCTTAAAGGGCATTGTCTCTAGTGTCCATAGTCTCTCGACGTGCTGTAAGAGGGTGGTGTCTTCTTCTGTCACTCTGGAGTGGAGGCAGCGAGTGGCTGCTGTTCGGTTGGGAGACCTGGAGAGGGGGCCTTGTAGTGTCCATCCTAGGCGGGTCTCGACTGCTGCTGGACAGCCTCTGGGCCCAATGTGGACCCGGTCCGTCGGGACGATGAGGTGTGCGTGGTCGGATCCTATGAGCAGGGTCGGGGTGGCGCCGTCGATGAGCGGTATAGGTAGTTGACGCAGGTGCACGTATTTGTCCATCAGCTTGGCGATGGGGTAGGTGTACCGTGACAGGCCTATGTCTTGGCTGGTGAAAGCATTAGTGATCCTATACCGCCTCTCTGGCTGCCCGCTTGCTGCGATAGTGAAGGAGACGTGCTCACCCTTTATCGTCTTCAGGTCTCTTCTTATAGTACGAATCGTCATCGTTTCTTCGCTCCCCCGCAGACCCAGCTGGGCCGCAGCCGATGCGAGGAGGAGAGTCTTTTCTGACCCGTCGTCAAGGACGGCGTAAGTGTCCATGACCTTGTCCTCGTAGCTTAATGTCACTCGGACCACCTTCAAGAGCACCCGGGAGCCCCCGCTGCTGGCGGGGTCAATATACATGACGCTTACTCTGGTGCTGCTTGAGGGTGCGGGTTTCTTCCTGTTACTGTCATGCAAGACGTCCAAGTGGGCTCCGTCACACCGACTACACCTCTTCTTCAAGCGGCACTCGGCTGCCATATGGCTGCGCGCACAGCGGTAACAGCGGCGGTTGGACTTTATCCATTGACTCACCTCGTCGGCGGTCATCTTCTTGAACGTGTCACAGTGTGACAGCCAATGTTCTTTCTCGCAGTACTGGCATACAATCTTCCACTTCTCTTTCGTCGAGGGGGTGCTGTGGTTCTTGTTACGCGGTACTGATTCGGCTTGGTGCATGACGGTCACCAGCCTGCGGTTATCGTTGGATCTCCGAGGTCCCTCTCTGGGGCTTGGTCCACTCCGCACGAACGTATCCAGTCGTAGGCTGCTGACTTCTCTCGCGAGGAAGTCGGCCAGGTCTAGGAGGGATGGCTCGGGACCGTTGGGATCACGGTGGTCTCTTTGCCGCCTGAAGCGCTCTTGTCGGGCGGGAGGAAGCTTCTCTAATATCCTTTCAACATTAGAGTTAGCGTACAGTTCGTGCCTACCCTTTTCCTTTTGTGCCCCCAGCATCCCTACCAGGGATTGTACCTTGATAGAGAGGTCATCCAATGAGCGATTGTCTGTGGCTGGGGGGAGACGGTCAATATTCCTTATCTCTTGTATCACGTAGTCCCATATGCGTCCATAACGTTGGTCGAGGGCTACTAGAGCCGCGGTGTATGGGGTACTTGAGTTGGAATATGCCAGCGCTATATTATGCGCTCTGGGCACCTTCAGGTGCTTGAGGAGGATAGCATATTTGTACGTCTCATCGGGGACATCGGACATCATAGTCTCTAAGCACATTCGTAGTTCCGTGTACTGTGCTCTGTCCTCGTGTGTGAAATCCGGGAACGTCGGTGTGCCAAGGTACGATGCCATGGATGGCTGGCACATCGGTGAGCGTTGGGGGAGAGGCCTCCTGGGCGAGTCTCCCCGTACGTGTCTTTGTGGGCTGATACCTGGTGGGTACCAAAGCCCGGGTACCCAGGTGCTGTTCCTCGGGGCTGGCGGTGCGTCAAACTCACCCTTGAGTTGAGTCGGGGGTCTGTAACGCAGGGCCTCGGGGGTAAAGTCTGGGCTGTACTGGACCTCCTGGTCCTGTGGAGTACGATGCTGCTGGTGGGCTTGACTTTCCTCCTCTTCCTCTTCCTCTTCCTCTGCTAGGTCTTCTAGATCTTGCAATCGTCTATTCAGTCTCTCGGCGGCGTAGGCCGGTTCTTCCCTGTTGCTGGGTCTCGCATGGACCGGTCGGGGAGGGGGTTCGGAGACGTGTATAGGCTCTTTCTGTTGGCCGGGCTCTGGGTCGCTTGGTCGGGTAGGGGAAGGTGCCCTAGACCCTTGTCTTGACGATGCCCTGGAGCTCCGTGCAGAGAGAGGGGGAGTCGCCCTGGCAATCAGTTGCTCCATTATCTGCGCTTGTAGTCGGTCGCGCTCGGCTTCACGCTTGATGTGAGCGAGGTCGCGCTCTGCTTCGCGCTGGGCTTGGGCTGCGTCGCGCTGTGCATTGGCGGCTTCGCGCTGTGCATTGGCGGCGGCGCGCTGGGCATCGGCGCGGTCTCTTTCAATATTCTCTTCCGTCTGGAGGCGTCTGGTCTCCAGGCGTATGCGGTCATCTTCACTCCTTTGCTGCGCCTGGAAGCGCTCTCGCTGGGTCGCAGAGTGTTCGCGTTCACTAAGGGCTTGAGCTAGGAGTTGCGCGTGAAGGCGCTCTCTTTGGTCTGCAGATTGTTTGCGCTCACTCAGTTGTTGAGCCTGCAGGCGTTCTCTTTCCATGGAAGAATGTTCGTGCTCGCTAAGCGTCTGTGCTTGGAGTCGATCGCGTTCAGTGGAGGCTGCCAGGGTGGCGATAAATGCCTGCGCCAGCATCTTGTCCGCCTCGCTGGGGGAGGACACTGATGGAGGTGATCGGCTTCTGACAGTGCTCGTTGGAGATCCGTTCTCCTGGCGCGCTCCGAGGAGGTCTATCTCCTGGGTGCGCTTCTCTTCTGGTAGTGGGTCGGGTTCCGTCCCTGGAGCGCTTTCTTTATCCTGGAGCTCTCCGGGGACCGTCCCGTTGACGTCGTCGGGGGGTATAGTCATGTCATGTCCCTCCTGGTCCCCCCCGTGAGCTTGGTCAGTTACGTTAGAACCCACTAGGGTCTCTACTGGCAAGGTCGCCTGGTCGGTAGGGTTTGACATGCTTTTACTATCCGCTTTTTCCGCATTTAACGTCTGTATAAAGCTAGGTAGTAGACTGGCAGCGTAGTCCTCTAGGTAAGGAGGTGGCTGCCGTCTGCGCTGCGGGCGTTCTAGCTTAGGAAAGCCGTTTGTGGAGTGTTCACCGCTGGCCATGGTTAATATCAATATTATATTTAGATATTACACTGGTTACCATCCGGCTCGAAGGACCAATTGTAACTGAGGGGTACAATTCCCTGACTGTATTGAGAGTATGGTATCATTAAACCACTACTGAGTTATGTACTTTAATTACTGGCCATACAGTACACAGGTATATATGATGAACACCCACACAATAACACGGCTTAACAAAGAAAGTCCTGTTTGGAATATTTATTAGAAGAGCAGCAATATTAGATTACAGTATTGAGAATTAGGGTCGCGCTTGTATGGCGAAGAATGTGCATGAATAGGTCAAGAGCGTAAGTCCATGAGCATATTACGATGGGGATAATTAATACCACCTGTAGCATAAGAATTATATAAGGCACACTCGTAGGTCAGCTGGAGATACTAAGGGGGTTCCCTCCGGTTGTAAGCCAGCAGGGGAGAGGAATTGTCGGGAGCAAAAGTCTGGATCAACGAGGAATAAAGAGACTCCAGATACAGGAAACGGTGCAATAATCCCTTGGTCCTTAGACAAAGCAACAGCTATTCTCCGGTATACACTGCAGCATGGATGAAAGCTAGCCAGCCTCTGGGTCCTAGAGGCGGGCTCGACGGGGCTCCTCACAGGGTGGATCCCACACGGTAGTGGGGGTAGACGGTTCTCTGCTCCAGCAGCCACAGTACCAAAGCAATATAATCCAGCCGAAAAAGGCTCTGCATTCGTCGGTGTAGGTTATCCAGTGTACATATCCACACGGTTCTCGTCTAGGGCTCCTCGGATGGCGGCACAAGGTTAGGCCGCCCAGCCTGGATAAGCGCACTAGCTCGGTACGATGAAACGGTGGTAATGCTGGTCACTGTAGAACGGTAGCCGCACGATACACTATACATAATAGACTATTACTTTATAATAGAATAAGTCGAACTCGACGATACAGCGTTAAACTCTGACACTTTAGCTATCAATTCGCACGCGGTCTCAAGGCTCTATTTTGGGGCAAAACGGGCCCACTTCACAGCACGTTGTATCGTGGTGA
Organism: Notolepis coatsorum; assembly: GCF_963971535.1. Lineage (NCBI taxonomy): Eukaryota > Metazoa > Chordata > Actinopteri > Aulopiformes > Paralepididae > Notolepis > Notolepis coatsorum. The sequence continues at coordinate 140,796 of NW_028169879.1, read as the reverse complement.
AGGCTTCAACTTGTTGGGGTAACATAACTGCTGTATCCACCTGCAACGTATTTATACGTAAGATGAATAATCTAGTGCCAACCTCATTTCTGTCTCGTATTACTGCGCAAACCTGGGCATGTTGAGACATGTCTTAGCGGTGACTTTGAACTAGACATTGGGGGTATGGCCGTGGCGCCTAGGGGGTCGCTGTCCAGTAGGAGAACGAATATTATGGTCTGGCCTGTACCTAGGTAAAGGGATATTCCGTGTATATGTACAAAGAATATACAAGGGGTATCAGACGATATACAAATATTATACAATATATCTCAAGTAATAAATATATATATTCGGTTTAATCTGACCCTTTGTAACAATACTAATATAACTGAGATGAAAAGACAAAACATTTTAAGAAATAAATAAAAATAGGGAGAAAACAGAGAGGTGGGGGGACTCAGTCGCCACAACCAGGCAGGGATGTCAAGGATTCTATGTGCTTTTAAAGGGGTATCCAAGTCTTCTCAAAGGTATTCAGGGAGCCAGTAGGGCCTTTGAGGGAGAATCTGAGCTTTTCAATATTAATAGATAATAGTAGTTCCTTAACCCACCTATTGTGAGCTGGAGGTTGAGTATGTTTCCACTTAAAAAGAATAAGTCGCCTGGCCAAAAAAGTGGAGAAGGCAAGAACAGGATGTGATATTTTGGAGGGTAGAGGCTGCAGAGGAACACTGAACAAGGCCACAAGAGGATCAGGGGTGATAGTAAGGTTGTAGAGGAACACCGAACAAGGCCACAAGAGGATCAGGGGTGATAGTAAGGTTGTAGGCTGTGCCGATAGTTTCAACAATTTCAGACCAGAATGTGGCAAGGCTGGGGCAGGACCAGAACATGTGGGTGTGATCGGCAGGGGATTGTTTGCATCTATTACATGCGTCAGAGATGTTGGGGTACATTCGAAAGAGTCTCGAGTTTGTGTAGTGGACTTTGTGTATAACCTTGCACTGTGTGAGGCCGTGTCTCGCACATATGGAAGATGAGTGGACAGATTCCAATGCCCAACTCCAATACTCATCAGACATTTCAATTCCCAGCTCCTGCTCCCACGAATCCTTAGGGCCGGTTCCTGGGGTATACGTAGCGGAGCTAATCAGGTTGTAGATGATAGAGATTAGCAGTTTTTATTCCGGGTTGAGAACCATTAGTGAATCTATCAGGGTTTCAGGGGTCCGACTAGGGAATTTGGGGTTCTGGTTCTGTGTGAAGTGCCTAATTTGGAAGAAACAAAACAGGTGGGATTTGGGAAGGTCGAATTTCTTTACGAGGTCTGGAAAAGACATGAAAGTCCCTTGGTCGTAGAGATCATTAAAAGTGGTTATCCCTTTGTCAAACCAGACTTGAAAGGAAGAATCAGTGCAAGAGGGCAGGAATAAATTATTGTTAAAAGTGGGGGAGAGGTCAGAGGCCCTATGGAGGCCGAGGCTTTTCCTGATTTGAATCAAAATTTTAGTGGAGTCGACCACCATTGGGTTTGCAGAGAGTCCAGTAACCGACATAGGGAGTTGGGAGCACAGCAGAGAGCGAAGAGAGTATCTAGAGGAAGATAGTTCCTTGTCGACCCACACCGGGCCTAAGTTGTGTGTCATGCCCCTCATCCAATATAAAAGTTTGTGTATGTTACACGCCCAGTAGTAGTGCTGGAAGTTAGGCAGTGCCAGTCCCCCTAGCTCTTTGGGGAGTTGTAGTATTGATCTCCTCATCCATGGGATCTTATTGCCCCAGAGGAAGGAGCTTATTAATCGATCGAGTGTCTTAAAGAATGACTTCTTAATGGGGACTGGGATATGGGTGAAGAGATATAAAAACTTTGGTAGCACTACCATTTTAATTAAATTGACTGTGCCCACTAGACATGTCCACCTGTTGAAGTCTAGTTTGCACTTTTCAAGAAGAGGTGAGAAGTTTTTCGAGAACATTGTTTGGATTGAGTTGGTGATGTTAACCCCTAGATATCTGAATCCATCTGTTGTATACTTAAAGTATGTATACTTTTTTTTGGCTGAGGAGTTGATTGGAAAGAGTTCGCTTTTATGAAGGTTTAACTTATAGCCAGAGTAGGACCCGAACTTGTCCAGTATATTAAGAATTATAGGGAGAGAGGCGGTTGGGTTAGATATATACAGAAGGAGGTCGTCTGCATATAGGGACAGTTTATGAACTTTTCCGACCCGTGTGATGCCTTCAAACCTCTCTTCCTGTCTTAACCAGATGGCCAGTGGTTCGATGGCTAGGGCAAACAGAAGGGGGGAAAGGGGGCAGCCCTGTCTGGTGCCTCAATGAAGGGGAAATGAGGCTGTTTGTATGGACTGAGGCGACTGGCTGAGTGTAAAGTAACTTAATCGAGGAAATAAAGTCAGGGCTAAAACTGAATTTCAGCAGTATAAAGAAGAGGTAGCCCCACTCCACTCTGTCAAAGGCCTTCTCTGCATCCAGGGAGACAATTACTTCTGGTGACATAGAGTTAGTGGAATTGAGGATATTAAGAAGCCTTCTAGTGTTATGAAAGGAGTGTCTACCCAGCATGAATCCTGTTTGGTCGATTGAGATTAAACTTGGTAATACCTGTTGTAAACGTTGGGCTAGGATTTTGGATAGAATTTTTAAGTCTACATTTAAAAGTGAAATGGGTCTATAGCTGCTACATAGAAGAGGGTCCTTGTCTTTCTTGAGCAGGAGAGAGATCGAGGCCTCAGACATAGTTGGGGGCAAGCGACCCTTCGAAAAGGACTCATTGTACATTTCCTGGAGAATTGGAGCGATGGATGTAGAAAATGACTTTAAAAATTCCATGGTGAACCCATCTGGGCCCGGTGTTTTACCATTCTGTAGAGACATAATTGCTTCCAGTACCTCCGTAATTTTAATTGGACCGCCCAATGCCTTAGCTAGGTCTTTATCAATATTGGGGAAGGCAATCTCCTCTAGAGGGTTGTCCCCGTTCCATATGTCTGAAGAGCACTGTGAGGTGTACAGTTCTGAATAAAAGGCAAGGCACGTCTTGTTAATCTCTACAGGGTCTAAAATAACATAACATCGTGGATCGGATCTTGGGGATCAGTCTGGATAGGGATGTGGCACGTGCTTGGTGAGCAAGCAGTCTCCCCGCCTTGTCACCAAATTCAAAGAACCGCTGTTTGGTTAAGAATAGCTGCTTCTGCGTTTTATTTGTGGTCAGTAAATTGAATTTAGATTGGAGTTGAAGACGTTCTTTATAAAGAGCCGAGGTAGGGGCTGAGGCGTAAAGGCTATCAACCCTAGCTATATGGTCTGCGGTTGCAGTCATATCAGCTCTTTCTGTTTTATTTAAGATGGAGATAAAAGAAATTGTCTGACCCCGCATATATGCCTTAAAGGTTTCCCATAAAGTGCACCTAGAGATTTCGGGAAAGTCATTGGTGTCTATAAATAAGGAGATCTGTACCTCAAGAAATTCCTTGAAAGGAGTTTGGGCCAACATTGATGAGTTGAGCCTCCATTGTCGGAAAGGGGGAACATATCTAGAAAAAGAAAAGGTAATATCGACTGAGGTGGGGGCGTGGTCTGAGATCACAATACTGTGGTACTCACAGGAATGTACATCTGACAGGTAGCGGTTGTCCAAAAGGAAGAAGTCAATACGCGAATAAGAGTGGTGTACATGTGAGAAAGTGGTTTAGCTCTCCAGGGGTCGAATAAACCTAAACTATTTTTATGTGTTGAGAACTTTAGCTGATTTGGATATGAAGTGGGGGTTGGACGACGACCTATCTAAGGTGGGGTCCTGTACCAGATTAAAGTCACCACCGATAATTAAATAGTGGTCATCTACCTTGGGAAAGGAGGAGAAGAAATTGGATATGAATTTGTCATCATCCCAGTTAGGTGCATATGTAACGGAGGTACCGCAGTCTATCCACAGTCCTGAGGTACAGTAAGTGAAGTGGCTGTGGACGTTAAGCGGTACTGCAAGTAAACTCACTCCCCAGAGGCATCCAGACCCAGTAGCAAGAGGTGGATTCACCTCTTGGTACAGTGGTCTGTGATGTCGCTCCCGGTGCAGAGAGACCGGGGTTCAACTCCCACTCAGGGCAATCCCTTAACAGGGTTCGAATCGACAAAAACACAACGCAGTAAGATCACACCGGCTACATGTGGGGCCGTGATCGTATAGTGGTTAGTACTCTGCGTTGTGGCCGCAGCAACCCCGGTTCGAATCCGGGTCACGGCACCAAGAGTGACCGGTGTACTCTGACGGCGTTGTGTTTAAAGATGACAGACATGGAATGACTGTTGGTCGTATTTATTTTCACCTGTTAGGTTACAAGGCAACAAAATGCACCAGCATTAGGAATACAGTCATGGAATCTGCAGCGCAAGCTCTCTCTGTTCCCGGAGAGACTGACTCATAAGAATTACACATTATAATTACATTGGAAAAATAAACAATTGAATACAAAACGGACCAAAAACTTGGGAGCTACTGTACACACATACCTGTTAGGTTACAAGGCAACAAAATGCACCAGCATTAGGAATACAGTCATGGAATCTGCAGCACGAGCTACAATTGAGAGAAGACATGACTCCATTAGCCTGTTACCAGTGCACGTGCGTGTGCAAACCCCTACATGCTAGGCTACTAATGTGCATTTATAAAGTTCCCTAACCCAGTCAAACCTCCCACAAATCTGCACAAGTACATATTATCAACAGGAGTTACATTACAAACTCGTTCCACAGTTTAGGAATGTAACATACAATATTTAACAACTTTTAGACCGAAGTCTATCATTGAACATAAGAATTAGACCTCACCTATCTCTGTTCCCGGAGAGACTGACGTATAACCAGGAAGCAGATAATATGGAAGGGAGGTGTCGATTTCAAAATAAAAGCCTTAACTCCCAAAAATGTAATAAAATAAAACGAAAGCAATGAAATAAAACCAAAGCAATAAAATAAAACGTTTAGGATTATTAGTGGAATGTATTAAAGTGTATTTTGTGATGGGGTGTAATTATCCATACAAGGCAACAAGGCACTTGTTACACATATACACATGCCATAATCACAGGTGTACCACATAGCCTACCTGAAATAATCACAAATCGTGCATTAGGGTCTTCAATAGAATTTGATAACTCGAAGGGGATATTTTTATTTATATGGATGGCAGCGCCTCTTGCTCTAGCTGAGAATTTAGAATGAAATATATTCCATATCCAGGGGCGCTTGATTCGATGAACCTCTGTCGACCGATGATGAGTTTCTTGCAAAAAGAAAATGTCACCCCTGAGTTGTTTTAGATGATTAATTATACATTTTTACAGGCTGGTTGGCACCCTTCAGATTCCAAGAGATAAAGCTAAGGTTCTTACCCTGACCCATCATATTGAGATTTTATGTAGGGAGCCATATTATTATATTATTATTAATAAATTAAAACATGTACAACTTGATTGAGAAAGGTTGGAGATCAAGGTTTTAAGGACTGTTCATGTGCATCATAGCAAAATGCTGATTTACTCTGTTCCGAGCAAACTTGAGCGACCTTAAGGGACCAGCCAGTCACTAGAACTGGTTCCACAGATACCAAAATTCCATTCCAATAATGATATAGTATAAGGAGGTAGCTTAACAATAAGGGCCTTAAAAATTCACAAATACCAGTGTTTGTTGCACCTCTCCATCAGCGAGGACCAACAAACCTTCTCATAAATATATGGGGAATATGTTATGGAGGTATTAGTAGTAGTAATAGTAGTATTAATAACAAAATATATATAATAATAATAATACATTTGATATGTATAACACTTTTGATGGTACTCAAAGACACGTTATTATTAGAGGTGGGCATAGATTATTTTTTTTAATCTAGATTAATCTATCTGCAATCCTGGAGTTAATCTAGATTAATCTAGAATAAAAATGGCTCATTTGAAGTCTGCCGAAGGCATTCAAAATATGTGTGTTCTACGCAGTGTTGTGCTAGTTACTGAAAATGTTTAACTCAGTTACTTTACTAGTTACCCAAATACGACATGAGGCCTTTATGTAAGAGGATAACATTAAATCAAAGACGGCAATGAAGGACCCACAGAGAGAGAGAGAGAGAGAGAGAGAGAGAGAGAGAGAGAGAGAGAGAGAGAGAGAGAGAGAGAGAGAGAGAGAGAGAGAGAGCGCACACGCTTAGGTTCTAGGTTGAAAATAAGTGCACGCTAGGTTGAATGAATTGATGAACAATTCATGTCGCCGTTGGAACGTTTCATTATAAGTGCCTTGCAAGTTGCAACGTTGGTTAAGATATGAAAATACTGGGGGAGCTCCAGTAGCTCACCGCGTACCTCGAGCGCTATTTCGGCGCCGGGGACAACCGTGCTCGTCACGGATCTGGGGTAGCAAGTTCGATTCCCGGACAAAGCCGTAACTTTCTCAGAGTGTCTTCCCCCATCTCTACCCCATTCAACCTGTTTCTGTCGGTCATTCTTGACCAGAGAAAAAGCGATAAACGCTAGAAGAGCCAGCGGAATGGCCAAAGTTTAAAAAAAAAAAAAGATATGAAAATACTTGCCAGTAGTGTAAGGATGCATTAGCCATTAGCTAGCTTACTTACAGAGACTTTTGTGGCGGAGGTTGTAGCTGTGTTCAACTTCGAACGAGCCCGCCAGCTTGATTTCAGCCAGGCAGAAAACGGGTCCAGAAACTAACGTTTTAATCCACACCACAATATGTAAACAAAGGTTTTAACCATCCACAACAGAATGCTGCAGTCCAAATGTATTTCCGATGCTTGATTCTTCTCTCAGACCGACGCAATGTCTTGAACTATTATGTTTATTGGCGATGCGAGTGTAGTAGCAGTGTGTAAACAAACACGCCCACAACGTGTCTACTGCACACATGAGTTCTACGCCCACACTGAGTAATTCGACCAGGTATACATCAGCTAATGTAATTGGCTCCCAGACCCAATTTTGAGAATAGATTAACGGCGGGAATAATTTTATCGCGCGATAATAGTCTGCCGTTAACTTAGCCCGGTAAAAGCGTTAACGGCCCGGCCTTAGTTATTATATATATATAAAAATACAAAGAGACCATCAGTTCACACCACTCCACAGCCGTACTGTGTACTACATAATGTTTAGTTTAGTTGACTTTATTTGACAAATATTAAAATACATTACATGTTACAACAAGTCATGCATCCTAAAATTGTCAAGGATAGCACAAAAAAGGAACAGACTTATTTCCTTTGTGGTCCTTGGTCTCAGCAGCACATAGTATTTACATAAACTGATGTACATGTATGGAGAGTGATGCTACAATCTGTCCCTTAGACCCGGTCCACACACTGTGAGCATGAGAGAGAGTGAGCGCCAGAAGAGAAGGTCGCACATTTCTCAGCTCCTCACTAGACCCCACTATTGTACCGATTTTTGTATGCACTTTGTAATTGTATCCACTGTTTTTGACCTTGTATGTATGGATCGTTGTATATTATTGTCTACAAATCTTCTACGGTTGAGGAGCCGGGAAAAACAAGTGTCTTGCGTTTTTATGAATGTATGCCCATTTTAAAAAGCTGTGGCAATAAAATAATCTGAATCTGAATCTGAAGGCTGCTGCTTGGCTGATTCACACGTGTGATGCTAGCTATGGAACATCCTCACTGTTTGTTTCTCACAGTACCTCACATCTCAGACTAGAAAATAAGGCTCAGTATTGTATAAATGTATATATATATATATATACATACATTTATAAAAACCTTTCAATACAATTAAAGCCACAATCCCTGGTTTGTAGACCATAATGTGCAGGTATATTTACCTACATTCTTGAGAATATGCTATTTGGAGCTTTGTTAACCCATTGTAAATCAGAATATAGATCTGTTTAATTCTATTACATTAGAAATTACAAACATTTTACAGACACAAAATACAATTCAAAACATAGATGTACATGTTGTCTAGTGTTAGTGTCACAGGTGTGTGTGTGTGTCTGTGTGTGAGTGTGCTGGATGTACCTGTGGGACCCTGAGAGGAGGACATGCCCAGCGATGGTCCTGATGAGGACCTAGATGCTTACCTGGCCATTTTTACAGGCAAGTGCATATCTGACTGTTATATATTGGAATTTCCTAACGCAGTACGGCGCCATGCTGTCCCTTCTTCCCTGACTAGATATGGTCCATGAAGTCCCCGTGAGAGAGTGGGGAGCCGTCCTGTGGAGATGGTGATATGTGCTGGGGCCAGTGACAGTAGGCGAGTACGGGGCCGCCAGGGGGGGTAGTTTATTTCAGTCTTGAAGTCTACACATGGAGGTCCCTCTTTCTTACGCTGCAGGGGTGTGCCGCTGGAGGGAGCAGGAGATTGATTGGCTGGCTGGTGTGGAGGGGCGGTGCCATGAAGCCCCGGGAGCTGTTGAAAGGGAAATTTGTTTTGACAGTGGGAGAAGCAGAGTCGCAAGGACGACACCGGAACTGCGGTGATACTAGGACACGCAACTCTTTTTTTGTGCTTTCTTCCAGTGGAAACACTTCCTGCTACAGCCTGCTGTGTTCACCCTCTCTGTGGATCGAGTGGAGCCGAAACCAAGAGAGATACATTGTAGCAACGCTACATGCCATGAGTAAATAAACACAAGTATCGGAATATCTGTGCCGGATAACATTTACTGTTTCCCGAGCTACCAGTGAATGGATTATGTGAACTGTGCTATAAGAAACTTTGGATTATACAAACTGTTATTACAACTGTGGAGAATTGAGAGCACCGCGTACTGAAACGCTGCTATTGTTTGCACGGCCCGCTCGTTGGAGAGCAGCAAAGGTGCGTATATTGACTAAACACATGAACGTGGGAGCTTGACGTGTGTAATTAACTGTGCTATTTCCTTGCAGCCAGGAGGACACTACTGCATTACCCTGGTCTGCTCTGCACTGGGAAGTGCCCTGTTCTCCGGTTCTAGTCGGAACGCTTTTCAGCCCTAGACCGTGGGAGAGAGGGAGGGGGGGATACCCTCCCAGCCCACGCGCCTTCGGGCTGCGTTACATCCTTTTTTCGTTTTGTCTCTGACTGTGACTGGCGCTTCCACTGCCCAAACCTAGGCTAGGATGTGGGAGGAGCATTCTGCCCCCAGACCTAACCTCATAGTGCCCAATATCCACTACCCTAAGATGCCAACTTATCTTTATATTATTAATTATGTGCTGTGACTCCCTGCGACCAGATGTGTGGTATTTATATTCTCAGGCTATGTTTGTAGTGTAGTGTGTAGTGTGATTCTGGATAAGTTCATGACAGCTTGCTTTAGGGGCAGGAAAGGTGGTGTGGGTGGGAATATCAGCTTGGGGTTGGCCTATAGTGTAGAGAAGCGCTTCCTCTTTGAATCACCCTAGGCCTATAATGGCACTGGTCTTTTAGATTAGCTTAGTTAGTAGTTATTTCTATGTATTCATGAATTTGAATGAATATATATTTGCTATATATCCTATCATGTAATAAAGTGTTACCTATTGTTTCTTTTTTTTGTATCAACTTTTTCTCCTCCTGTTTTTCTGTGTTTTTCTCCCATCCCAATTTAGTCATTATGCCAATTCCCCCCTCCCCTTCCTGGCCGTTGCTCGCATGTGCCCCCCACTGGTCGGTCTAGGGAGCCCTGAAGTCTATCAGATGCTTCCTCCGAGACATAGGAGACAGCCAGCAGCTTCTTTTCACCTGCCAGCGTGGACTCTCATTGGTGAGGTGTAATGTGTGGGAGGTCACACTACCCTCACCATCTCCCTCCCTCACTGTGCAGGCACCCTGACCGACCTGTAGGAGTCGCTGTTTACAACGACCAGAATACCACCCACCGGCTTCCCTCCCGCTGACTCTGCCAATTGAGCCAGTATGATGGCCGGCCAAGCCGGAGGCAACACTGATGGCCGGATTCGATACCAGTGTCTCTCGCGTTGGTGACGAGCACTTAGTCCGCTGCGCCACCCAGCCGCCCATGTTACCTTGAACATTCTCTCCGTGTCTGTTTGTGGTCCTGGGGAAATCCATGTTTGGTAGGTCAACTGAGCGCTTTGGGAAGTGCATCCGTGCGTTTGCACATTTTAATTATAGACTTGGGTGCTTCCCATTGTGGTCTGGTGACATTAGTCCTTGTATCTAGAGCTCAGGCAGTCAACTAGAGAATAACCACATGTTGTCTAGTGTTAGTCCTTGTATCTAGAGCTCAGTCAGTCAACTAGATAATGACAGCATGCTGTCTAGTGTTAGTCCTTGTATCAAGAGCTCAGTTAGTCAACTAGACCTGTTTGCGGATGACTCAGCCCTGCTGGTCTCTGACAAGAACAAGTTACAGGTTGAAAAAACCCTCAGCTCGGAACTAGGCAAAATCTGCATATGGCTCGCCGACAACAAACTATCATTACACATGGGCAAAACAGAGTCCATTCTCTTCGGTTCAAATAACAAACTCAGCAAAACCGACGGCTTCTCAGTTACAGTGGGTGACAATATTGTCACAAGGAAAGATGAAATTACCTACCTGGGTTCCATCCTAGAGGCTAATCTTTCCTGTGACAAAATGTCATCCAATGTAATAAAAAAGGTCAATCAACAAACTCGATTCTTGTACCGGATCTCCTCCCTGGTAAACAAGAATACCCTGAAGACTCTGGCAGGAGCACTCATTCAAGGGTACTACGACTATGCTTGCACCTCATGGTACCAAAGCACCTCAAAGGCACTAAAAACCAAATTACAAACATCTCAAAACAAACTAGTCAGAATACTGCTTGACCTGACTCCTAGAACCCACCTCATCCCTGCACACTTTGCCAACCTAGGATGGCTTAGAGTAGACGACAGAGTACAGCAACTTGCAATGGGCCTGGTCTACAAGATACACTACACGACCAAGGTACCCATGTACATGTCAAAATACTTCCCAAAGGTCAGTGAATACCACGATCACAACACCAGAGGGAGCTCCACAAATCATGTAAAACCCAGATTTGGCTCAAACAAGGGACTAAACACGTTTCGCAATTATGCCACAACAATGTGGAACGCCCTAACCAAAGCTGTAAAGGAATGTGAATCACTACCCACCTTCAAAAACACTCTCAAAGAACACCTACGGGAGACTGCAATTCAAAACTGGCCCCTACAAATGTCCTAACCCAGTTGTACAATAAAGACCAAGCATGGCTTTGTCAGTATTCCAATGTACAGCCCCACCCAACCCCACCCCACCTACCCAACCTCCTCCAATGTACAGTTTCTATGTCAAATGTATGTCAGTATTCCAATGTACAGTGTCCCCCCCCCCCCCTACCCAACCCCCCCCCCCCACCTCCAATGTACAGCCCCACCCCACCTACCCAACCTCCCCCAATGCACAGTTTCTATGTCAAATGTATATACACTCTTTTTCTGGATTTTTTTAGTATCACAAACAGTACTGTATTTGAAAATCTGGTATGTCATAAATGTATAGATGTAGCAGTACTGTCTATCTGTATGTCGTGTGTGTCATATGATGAATTGAAAATGGGGGACCCTGATGGAAACAAGACGAAAGTCTTTCTCAGGTCTGCATCCTCTTAACAATTGTATGTATTGAGCTGTACTGTACTGTACCCATTCTGCAATCTGTTAATAAACTTTTCAATCAATCAATCAAAGAATGACAGCATGTTGTCTAGTGTTATAATAATAATAACTGGACTTTGAAGAAGTCTTTATTCGTCATGCAGTGACACACACATGCGATGGGCGGCACACACACACAGGAACACACACATGCAATTTTTTTGGGTCACAGATGAGATTGAGTCTCTGCGCTTGACCCATCCCGTTGTCCTTCCTCCCAAGGGCAGCCGGGAGCAGATAGTGGCTGCGGTGTGAGGCTGGGCCCTGGGGATCAATCCAAGTGCTCTGCCCGTCTTCGTCAGGGTTACAGCGTTAGCGATCTGTTGTGCATGTTTTTCCATTGGGTTTATCTTATCGGGAGGGGAAATCTTTGCGAGCACGGGGATAACATGTAAACTCCAGACAGAAAGGCCCTATTTTGCGCTTGCGTTTGAGTCATTGTGATAATCATACTGCAAGATAAATGCCTTTATTTCGTTTATATTTCTTAAAGTTAGTATAAGACCTTGCAAGGGTAGAGTTACTTAAAACTGCTGTATGATCCTCTTGACTGAATTGCTGCAGCGTTTGGAGGTGGGTGTTCTGCGTCATGGAACAAAGCGGGGCTCGTAACTCACTTTTTTTGCTCCAATGTGTTTTAATTTGTGACAGAAAATAGCAGATACATACAACATTTCGACCCTTCCGGTCTTTTTCAAGTATGAGAAAGACCTCATACTTGAAAATGACCGGAAGGGTCGAAATATTGTATGTATATGCAATTTTTTGTCACAAATTAAAACACCTTGGAGCATCAAAAGTGAGTTGCGAGCCATGCTTTGTTTCATGTACTACTGTTTTTACAGTTTGGCTCAGCACCAAGGAACAGAGGATGTGCGTTCTTAATTTTTTCTGAATGTTCTGTGTCTTGGCCAGTGTCAAACAAGCACGCCAACTGTGCGCTCTACAATGGCTCTTGTGCGCGCGTGAGACCGGTCGGTTATAATTGTGCTCCTGTTGGGTCATTGGGTTGGTCAGTCATTAACCATGGCTTCAGTGGATAACCCGATCACCTGCATTTAAGTGATATTTGAATGACAGATACCCCAGTAATAACATTACAATTGAATTAAATACAATTAGGCCTAAATGGGTAACGCTCACCAATAAGCCACCGTCTTCAACAGCGTCTCCATGGAGATGAAGGCCTACAGAACTGTTAGAGTTGTGCGTTCCTCCCCGCCACCGGCAACAAAACGTCTCAGCCAAATGCGCATTGCAGATTATCTGTACATTGACCGAATAGAATCCCTTTCTATTCACATAACTCAATTTGTTGATTGATGGAGCTTTGACAGCTACATGGGTACAGTCTATTTCTCTGATGATGTTGGGAAACCCGGCGATGGCGTGAAATCCTCTCTTGACCCCGGCCTGCTGTTATTATTGATATGGATATTGTATGTAGTTGGGGGTTTGGGAAATTATGACACCCAGCACTGCAGGCATAATCCTGCTCGTGGAGGGTTGGGAAATGCCAGAGCGATCTCCAATCTCACGCTGAGAAGAATCCCAGGGTGGAGAGGACTTGAATGTGCACGGGATGGCATTCATGCGCGTTGTTTCATGCTCCAATTTGGGTCCCAAATTGTGGTACAAATCAAGGAGAATGTGTCTCGGGTTGCGGAATCTACTTATGAGCCACTCCGTGCTCTCGGCAAATACTGTATATCTGCCCTCTCTCTGAAAACACGCTGCCCACGGAGCGCACTGTGTGACAAGTTTTTAGATAACGCAAGATAAGCCATGCTGCATTAATTCGGAAAGACCCATTCCAAATGCTATTTATATAGTTCGACAACAATTAAACTCATCTCTCTATTTTACAATTAACTATCATTAATTATGAGTCATACCAAAGACGTCGGTGTTGAAACTCTAATGTGTCACGTTCCTAGGCCCGGTCCTGGCTGGACCAGGCAGGATGGTAACATTGGACAGTGCCCTCCGCCTGACATTGGCTCTCTGCCTCCCTCTAGGGACCTAAGCCCTATGGTACGGGCTGCTATCATATGTTTGTAATGTTCTGTTGTCCTGGGCCACCCCTGTCTATGTGTGATGTCACCCCCCTGTTGAGTTGTTGTGTGTCATTGCCTTAGTGTCTAGTTGTGTTTAGTTTGTCATTGCTTTTGTGTCTAGGTTGTTTGTGATTCTGTGTTTGGCCAGGTGTTTTTTAGGTGTCTGTCTGTCCTCACTCCTTGTGGTGTCATTTCCTCCAAGTCCTCTGTGTTACCGTACTCGTCGTGTCTCCTGTGTTCTCCTGTGCCTTGCTGTTTGTATTAAGCGCTTGTAAGTAGATTAGTCTTTTGTTTTGTTGTAGTTTTATTTTCCGTATTTTACAAATCAGTTCTCTGTCTCTAGCGCCAGCTCGGCTGAGCCGTTTATGTTTTCTTTTGTAATGTACAGTCGTGTTCAGTAAAGTCTGTTTACACGTTATCCTGCCATCTCTGCCTCCTCCATTCCGGTCCGCTACCTGTGTTCGCATCGTCTTCCCTCACTACCCCACCTATCGTAACACTAATGCATGAAAGCTTATTCCGTCTGTTGCAGTCTTCATATTCTACCGCTTGGTGCCATGTATGCACGGTCGGAGCTGTTCGTAGATGTACGCAGAATCTCAAGCACACGTTCATATTGATAAATCCCACACATCGCTTAAAATGACTGTACGCAGCATTGATAAATGAGGGCCCTGGTGTTTTTGGTGTTTAATATTTTCTTACTGGGATTAAAGTTAGATACGGTCTATTATCTTTAGAGTGCATTTCAAGTCCATAGTGGCCATGAAGCAAACACCTTCTGTAATATATCACGTACATTTTTGATAAAGTACATCAAAAGTACAATATCAAAAGTACAGTGATGTGAACTTTTAAGATTTTTAATTCTCAAAAGAGTCATGAGGGTTCCACCATCCATATGGATCCTTCACATCTGTGACCCAGCGGGACGGACTCCATGAGGCCCCATTGTTTGTTTGAACATGCCCCCCCCCCCACCGCAAGAATAAACCATGAATAAATACATTAAAGTGGATGTGATTAGCAAGAGCCTATGCAGCTGGGCTGTGTCGCTCGGACGAGCACAACCATTATCGATCGTTCATGGGGTTGAAATTGTGATGAAAAAGCACCAGAATAACTCTCACAGACATATTTGTATCTAGTACGCTGTAATAATTCAAGATATCATCTGACTCACAGCTGTTCCTGATTGCCATGCGGTCATGTATGGCAAAAAAAAATTCAGCTGAGAGATGCTTTACAGGTGAAATACAGATCGAACCTCTCCTGCGCCTCTACCACTCCTCCACCACTCCACTCCGAACTGATTGTGTGACTCCTATTGTTCTGGACCGGGCCAGATTTCACACCTCCACTATATCCCACAGGCTGGGGAGATTTTCATCTTAAATTTGTATTCGTCCCAAATGTCCCAGCCCCATCCGATTTCTTAGATTTTTTCACTGTTTACTTATCATGCATTGCAACAATAATATATGGTCAGTACCCCAAGTCAGACTGCCCATATACAAATGATCTTGGGGGTCTGAGGGCAGTAGCCCCCGACCCCCTCCCTGGGGAAGCACTTAAGTTCCCTTTGTTCACCCAGCCACCAGCCCCCGAAAATTAACACCTGAGTGCTAGACTTAAGTGGCACACAAGCAGCAACAAGCAGCAGACAAGCAGCAGAAAAGCAGCAGTATTGGTTTGATTTTTGACTGCTGCGTCTATACAGAGAGATACAGACAAGACACTTTACTAGAGCTGATAGATGCTTTACTGCTGAAATACATAGAGTTACAGACGAGACACTTTACTAGAGCTGATAGATGCTTTACTGGTGAAATACATAGATATATATACCGAGACACTTTACTAGATCTGATATATGTTTTACTGGTGAAATGTAACTAAGTCACACACCAGTGTTTTTTCACCCTGAGAGAGGAGGAGAGGAGATATGGGAGAGGAGAGGGCAGGAGAGAGGAGGAGAGAAGAGGAGAAGAGAAGGCAGGAGAGGAGAGAAGAGAGGAGAGGAGAGATGAGGAGAGAGGAGGAGAGGAAGGGAGAGGAGAGGAGAGGGCAGGAGAGGGCAGGAGAGAGGAAAGGAGAAGGCAGGAGAGGAGAGAAGAAGATAGAGGAGGAGAGGGGAGAGGAGGAGAGGAGAGAGGAGGAGAGGAGAGAAGAGGAGAGAGGAGGAGAGCATAGGAGAGGAGAGAAGAGGAGAGGAGATGGCAGGAGAGAGAAGGAGAGGAGAGAAGATAATAGAAGAGGAGAGGAGATGGGGAGAGGAGTAGAGAGGGGGAGAGGGCAGGATAAGAGGGGGCAGGAGAGGATAGATGAGAGGAGAAAGGTAGAGATGGCAGGAGTGGAGCGTGCAGGAGAAGAGAGGGGAGGAGAGGGGAGGCGAGAACAGTAGATGAGAAGGCAGGAGAGGAGAGGAGAGAGCAGGAGAGGAGAGGGGAGGAGAGGAGAGGAGAGGAGAGGAGAGGAGAGGAGAGGAGAGGAGAGGAGAGGAGAGGAGAGGAGAGGAGAGGAGAGGAGAGGAGAGGAGAGGAGAGGAGAGGAGAGGAGAGGAGAGGAGAGGAGAGGAGAGAGCAGGAGAGGAGAGGGGAGGAGAGGAGAGGAGAGGGCAGGAGAAGAGAGGGGAGGAGAGGAGAGGAGAGGAGAGGAGAGGAGAGGAGAGGAGAGGAGAGGAGAGGAGAGGAGAGGAGAGGAGAGGAGAGGAGAGGAGAGGAGAGGAGAGGAGAGGAGAGAGCAGGAGAGGAGAGGGCAGGAGAGAGGAGAGGAGAGGAGAGGAGAGGAGAGGAGAGGAGAGGAGAGGAGAGGAGAGGAGAGGAGAGGAGAGGAGAGGAGAGGAGAGGAGAGGAGAGGAGAGGAGAGGAGAGAGCAGGAGAGGAGAGGGCAGGAGAGGCGAGGAGAGGAGAGGAGAGGGCAGGAGAGGAAAGGCGAGGAGAGGGCAGGAGAGGAGAGGAGAGGAGAGGAGAGAGCAGGCGAGGAGAGGAGAGGGCAGGAGAGGAGAGGAGAGGAGAGGAGAGGAGAGCAGAGGAGTGGAGAGGAGAGGAGAGGAGAGGAGAGGAGAGGAGAGGAGAGGAGAGGAGAGGAGAGGAGAGGAGAGGAGAGGAGAGGAGAGGAGAGGAGAGGAGAGGAGAGGAGAGGAGAGGAGAGGAGAGGAGAGGAGAGGAGAGGGCAGGAGAGAAGAGGAGAGGATCAAATAAGATGTATTTGTAATGCCTGCAATCACAAGTTAATGTCCCCATGGGCTGGACAAGTCTTCTTTAAACAAGTCAAGAAGAAACATCACAATAAATCAAGGACAAAAAACCCATCATGAAATCCAAAACAACACTCCCAAACATACCCCAGCGAGGGTACAGAAAAACTCCTAGCAATAGGAGAAAAAAAAGCACCACAGGCAAAGGAGGAAACCTTAGAAGAGCCGTTCAAGGGGGGATCACCTTCTTAGATGTCGGTGATAGTAGTGTTGCTATGGATGATCGATGGGTGGAGAATAAAACAGGCAAAATAGTTGGTATGTATACATATACGTGTAATAAAACACAAATATGTACATGCAATAGCAACTGGGGTAGGAGTTGAGAAGGGGAGATGATAAGGGGAGGGGAGTAGAGATGAGAGGAGAGGGAGGAGAGGACAGGAGAAGAGAGGGCAGGAGAGTGCAGGACATGATAGGGCAGGAGAGGGGAAGAGGAGAAGGGGAGAGGAGTAGAGAGGAGAGGAGTAAAGAAGAAAGGAGAGGGCAGGAGAGGAGAGCGGAGATGAGACACATCATTCTGCTTTCCCAACCTTTGCCTTTGCTGTCATATTTATTTCCTTTCATTGTCTTTTACTTTCTGTTATGTCACCGCACTCTTTTTCTGCCTCTCTTCCTCTATCATTCTCTCTCTCCCTCTATCATTCTCTCCCTCCCTCCCTCCCTCCCTCCCTCCCTCCCTCCCTCCCTCCCTCCCTCCCTCCCTCTCTTTGTTCTCACTCCC
Source organism: Notolepis coatsorum (assembly GCF_963971535.1). Taxonomy (NCBI): domain Eukaryota; kingdom Metazoa; phylum Chordata; class Actinopteri; order Aulopiformes; family Paralepididae; genus Notolepis; species Notolepis coatsorum. Next base: position 123,078 of record NW_028169879.1, on the reverse strand, counting down.
AATCTCCCATCTCTGCTCCACGAGAGAGAGAGAATCCAGAAATAAGGCCATAAATAAGAAATCAACAGCCTTTCCTGTCCTGCTGCATTACAGCCCTTTGACGTATGCTTTCTGCAGTATTATTACTCACGGCCTCAAATCAATGCTCTAATCTTTCCCCCTCCCACCAGATTGATTTCCTTGGCAGGGCCTCACAGGAACAGAGGCAGAGCAGAGCAGGCTGTACTACATCCACCACCATCGGCCCCTTTAGAAGGAGAACGTGTAGCAGAAGAAATGTGTCACGGGTAGAAATGTTAAAGGGATATTTCACTTCAGTTGAACCAAGATCAGCAGTCGTACCTCTTATCCAAAGACATCTACAAATAAACTACATCTACAAATAAAATAAGCAACAGTGGCTGAGAGGTAGAGTATACTGGATGCGTTCCCCACCTGCACCAGATGCAGTCCAGGAAATGCTAACATGCAAGTGTGTCCGTTCATGCAAAATGCCAAGCTGCATATAATTAAACTGTAGCACTCAACACTTTGATGAACATTGTTTCTCAGCTGAGCTGATAGAGTTGTACCCTTCCTGATGACTTGTTGTACAGAACTTGTAAGTCGCTTTGGATAACAGCGTCAGCTAAATGACTAAATGTAAATGTAAATGTAAATGTAGAGGGCCGTCATCTGGTAATCAGAAGGTTCCCGGTTCAATTCCGGCTCCTCCCGGCAGCGTGTCAAAGTGTCCTTTGAGCGAGACACTTAACCCCCTAACTGCTCCACAATGTGCATGTTGGCAGGTTGCGTGGTCTCCCCCCCGTCGGTGTGTGAACGTGTGAGTGAATTTGAGGCGTGAGTCCATTTAGCACTGCTGTCACTGTCATCTGCTGTCAACACCACCACCATTTCTCCTGGGTGTCATGCTCCTCAGTCACTTCCGTTCATTTTTGGGGTTGTGCTCGAGTGGGTATTGTTTGGATGTTTGTTGTTATGGCAATCATTTGGTGAAATTCTGCCTTCCCCCGCGCTGGCTGGAACACTGTTTCACCCCGCTAATGCATCTGGTCAAAAATGTAACTGGAGTCGTCGTCTCTTTATCAGAAAGGATATTTATTTCCATAAACATAACATCTCGTACAGAATGAAAGTCTTTGGTGGTATAAGAAACTAGATTAATAGATTCTATATCTGTCGGTCGCTTTGGTGCTTCTGCGGCCTGTCCCGTTAGCTGAAGCCTGTCTGTTAGCCTGTAGCTATCTCTCTAGCGCGTGGTCTTGTCCCCTCCCCCTCTAGCTCTTGTTCAGCTGCTCGGTGTGGTCCATCTCGCTGTCGACACTCTTCTGGCTCTTCCTACCGGAAGACTAACAGCTTAAAGTCTTAAAGTCTCTCTGTTTCGCTCGACGTTGTTTTCTCCATCTCGTCCGTCAACGGCGTCTGACCCATATATACACGTATCATTACTAGCACTCTCGGCTATCTCTTCTGACGGGTATTGCACTACCACCCCTGCAGGACTTAGGACAACAGGCGGTGCAAATCCAGAGCCTGCAGAATAATGAAGGACCCTTACCACCCCAACAACAGCCTGTTCAAGCTGCTGCGGTCAGGCAAGCGCCTCTGTATACACGCAGGCTCAGCTTCTTCCCCCAGGCCATCAGAACAATGAACACTGATCTCTCCACACACAAGCACACATGAACACACACATACACAACACAACATGCTGCACTCGCACGCACACAAACGCACTACAGGTCACTAGGAAGGAAAAGGACACTTTAAGACTGTGACCTTGACTCTCTAGCTCTTCCCCCTGCTACAGAGACTGATTGATTGTATTGATGGATTAAAAACACGCTTCTCTTGAAGCTGTGGAGGCTCGAGCTCTGGTTGATGGGGATAGACAGCTTATTCCAATCCTGGGCTCCAGCGAAAGTAAGGGAGCACTGGCCCAGTTTGGATCGGAAAGAAGCAGGCTTCAGGTTTGCTATGCTTGCTCTAGTTCTGTGGTTGTGGGATTCGTTGACCGGGGTGAAGTAGTTCTGGAGGTATCTAGGGGACCTTTGGTTTATAATATTGTTTATACTATGTTCAGTCTGAGCTGGGTAACTCTGGCCTCCACAGGAAGCCAGTTTAGCTCCTGAAAGTGACTCCTCCCTATGTGGGTGCGAGGGCCAAGACCCATTACCACCCTTACCAGCTTATTTTGGGAAACCTGAAGCTTCTTTTTTATGGTCACTGACAGGCCCTCGAACCACGACACGCTACCCTAGTCAACGTGGCAGAGTACTAGGCTATTTGCTAGTAGCCTGAGGCTATCTCTGCCAAGGAGGTTGGCTTTCCTAGCTAGGTACCTGGTGCAGGCGTTGACTTTGCCCAGTACTTGGGAGGCCATAGCCTCCCCATCTAGGCTCCCGTCTATCATACAGCCTAGATACTTTTTTTTGCTGTTTTAGGGTTACAGCTCCTAACTGGATGTTAAACTCCCGTGCTTTCCTGAGCTTGGGCTTGGAGCCTAATAGTACTGCCTCTGTCTTACCTAGGTGAAGAGAAAGCCTGTTGTCCGAAAGCCAACTGCTGACCCCTGCAAGTTCTTCTCCTAGCATCTGTTCTAATAATAAATAATAATAATAGATTTCATTTGTAATGCGCTTTACAGTTGCGGGGCAACTCTCAGAGCGCTACAGTTAAAGGGACTTAAAAGCTAGCGAGAATAAAGGAAAGAAAGAATATAAAAATAGGCAAGACTAAAACATAAAATAGCAGAGAAACATAGAATAATAAAACTGATCAAATAAATTGGTAAAAGAACATAAAATGTGTGGAGCAAAAAATTTGATAAAAGGTCAACAGAAGGCTCTACTAAAAAGGTGGGTTTTGAGGCCTTTCTTAAAAACATACACAGTCTGTGGTGCTCTCAGGTAGTCAGGGAGAGCATTCCACAGACTGGGAGCGGAGGAGCAAAAAGCCAGATCTCCCATAGTGCATAGATTTGTCCTTGGGCGCTGGAGGAGGTTTGCCTGGCCAGAGCGGAGATGTCGAGAGGAGGAGTGAGGGGTGATGAGTTCTTTGAGGTATAGGGGGGGCGTTTCCGTAGAGGCATTTGTGGGTGAGCAGGGAGACCTTGAACTCAAACCTGAGTGAGACAGGGAGCCAGTGAAGGGACTTGAGGATGGGGGTGATGTGGTGGTATTTCCGCACTCTCATCAGGATCCTAGCAGCGCTGTTTTGGATACATTGTAGCCTTTGGATGTTCTTGCTAGGAATCCTGATGAGGAGTGCGTTGCAGTAATCCAGCCTGGAGGAAACAAAGGCGTGGATGAGCTTTTCGGCATCTGACAGCATGAGTGAGGGGCGTAGTTTGGCGATGTTTCTAAGGTGGTAGAAAGAATTTTTGTATAGTTGATTTATGTGTGCCTCAAAGGTCAGGTGAGGGTCCATTTTCACCCCTAGGTTGGTTATTGTTGGTGACAGGGTGATGTTTTGGCCGGAAAAGGTGATGGGGTGATGGTGGATGAACGAACCTGGTGTGGGGTGCCAATGATAATGGCTTCAGTTTTGGAACTGTTTAGCTGTAAAAAGTTGTGCTTCATCCATGCCTTGGTCTCCTCCAGGCATGTGGTCAGCGTGGAAGATGGCAGAACTGTGGATGGGGTGGGGTTTATTTTTAGGTATAGTTGGGTGTCATCAGCGTAGCAGTGGAATGATATTCCATGCCGGCTGATGACAGAGCCAAGGGGGAGCATGTAGAGGGTGAATAGGGTGGGGCCTGGACTGATCCTTGTGGGACACCACAGGTGACATGATGGGTGTCAGACCCTGCCTCTCCCAAGGAGACATACTCCGTTCTTCCGGTGAGGTAGGATCTGAACCACTCAAGGACAGTCTGAAAGTCTGATGGTGGACTGGAGCCGGTGAAGGAGGATGTCATGATCGACGGTGTCGAAAGCTGCTGTGAGGTCAAGGAGGATGAGGAGGGAAGGAGAGCCAGCATCAGCCGTCATCAGTAGGTCGTTGGTGACGTGTGTGTTCTGATCCTTGTGTGAGACTAGCAGGGCTGAGTCGTCTGCAAATAAAAACATGAGCATGCTGCTGACATGTCATTTATGTACAGTAAAAAAAGGAGAGGTCCTAGCACGCTTCCTTGTGGGACCCCACATACAATGGGCTTGGCCTCTGACATAGTGCCACTGACCTCAACCCGCTGCACCCTATCAGAAAGGTAGGAAGAGAACCATCTGACCACTGGCTCAGACATACCCAAGGCCTTAAGCTTGGAGAGCAGTAGGTCATGGTTCACTTTGTCGAAAGCCTTCTGTATGTCTAGAAGAACTAGCCCACACAGCTTACCTGAATCTATCTCCTTCCTGATACTGTCTGTAAGATAAAGAAGACATGTTTCAGTAGTGTAGGACTTCCTAAAGCCGGATTGGAGGTCGTACAGGAGGTCATGGCTGCTTGCATATTCCTGGACTTGTTCATGGACTATCTTCTCTAGGACTTTGGATAACACACTTAAAATTGAGACTGGTCTATAATTGCTGGGGTCAGATTTGCTCCCTTTTTTATATATAGGGATAACTTTGGCATTCTTGAAGTCGGTGGGTACCTTGCCTAGGTCCAGGGAGAGGTTAATAATATGGGTTACTGATGGAGCTATAACTCCGGCTGCATCCCTCAGAAACCTGGCACTGATGCCATCTACACCGGTGGCCTTCTTGATTTTGAGCTCACCCAGCATCGCAGCCACTTTGACTACTGACACCTTGCTTAAGGAGAACGAGAATGTCTGTCTGAGAGTTGAACACGTTTAAACTCCAGTCTATATAGATATTTACATTACATACATGTTGTTATAACCATATGAAAACCAGTGATATCATTCAGCCCCCTCCCCAACTAGAGAGCAACATGTCCTAATGTGTGTGTGTAGTCTATGTTTGCATGTATGCGTTTATGTGTGTATTTGCACATGCATCTTTGTGTTTATGTGTGTCTCTATATATGTGTGTGTTTATGGGTATGTGTGCGCACACGCACGTTTGTCTGTGTGTGTGTGTGTGTGTGTGTGTGTGTAAGAGAAACAGAGAGAATGTGGGTATTTTGTGTGCGTGTGTGTGTGTGTGTGTGTGTGTGTGTGTGTGTGTGTGTGTGTGTGTGTGTCTGTGTGTGTGTGTGTGTGTGTGTGTGTGTGTGTGTGTGTGTGTGTGTGTGTGTGTGTGTGTGTGTGTGTGTGTGTGTGTGTGTGTGTGTGTGTGTGTGTGTGTGTGTGTGTGTGTGTGTGTGTGTGTGTGTGTGCTCCCTTGACACGGAGATACACACACATATCAATAAAGCGGCATCATCCTTTGGACACCTACACAGCAGGGTTTTTGAAAACCGAAACCTGAAGATCAGCACCACGGTTGCCGTTTACAACGCAGTATGTCTCTCCACTCTGCTCTATGGAGCAGAATCCTGGACGCCTATTGTTGTGAAGGATCAGATTAAACCGAATATGTATATTTATTTATATATATATATTTAATTGTATTTATATATCGTTTGATATCCCCTGTATATTCCTTGTACAATATGCATTGAATATCCCCGTTTCTACTAAACAGCCCATAATAGTTTCATTCTACCATTGGACGAGAACCTGGCGCCAGGTTGCCATGCCCCTAGGTCCAAGTTCAATCGTGCCGCCTAACATGTCGAGGCAACCCCCGGTTCCGCGCAGTAATATGTCGGGCGAAATACGTGTGGTACTATTTGTTCATAGCGCATATATATATGGCGCTCGTAAAGTAGAACTTTCTTTTTAGTCCAGTTCTTTACCCTCCAACAGAGTGACAGACGCAAAAGCCTCCCCACGACGCACGTGCGGTGTAGTAAGGCCTACTTGGCCCAGAATAGGCATTGAGATATCGTGTAGATTATAGTTGAATGGTCATAGTTTGGCACCATACCGTCGAGTTGGACGTATTCTATTAAGCTAATAATAGTCTATTTATGTATGGTGCATCGTTCGGTTAGAGTTCTACAGTTATCAGTACCCCCATCGTTCCTGACGTTATCTGGACGCTTAACCAGGCTGGTCAGACCCCTAGTGGTGATTGCATCCGAGGAGCTCCGGGCCAAGAGCGACTGGACCTGTATATTGGATTACTCTACCCAGACGACGGCGAGCCTTCCACGGCTTGGATTATGCTTTGTGTGCTTTGATTATTCCATGGATAAAGGCCAACACTGCCGAGTGTTGGAATTACCCCCCGGAGAGGACTCCAGGTGAGACGGCGCTCTACACGTGAGGTCGCCTCACGTCTCTCCGTTGTGGACCGGCAGATACCGTTCCACAGAGGGTCCAGCTGTATTCGTCTGCCGCCCGAGGTTCTGTGGGCACCGTGTCCAAGACTTTGGATTCTCCCAAGACACCGTCGGCCAGATGGGATACCGCCACTGGCTTCTCTAACCCCCCCCTCCTACTGTCTTACAACCAGCGGGACCCCCCCCCTCCCCTTAGTGTATCCAGCTATAATCATTTAAGTACCATCGCTATCGTTTCCTAAATATTCCAGGTTGTATACTTACTCCCTGCGCAACCAGAGATTGGACATTCAATGTTGATTTACCCACGAATACTCATTTGCCATAAAAGTGCATATTCCATATTTCAAATCATAAATGTAATTAAGTGATCGTTGTATACACCCTTTGCTGTATTAAACTTTCGATTTGGTACATTTGTGTTGGTTCGTTTCATCAGGTGGGAAAGTGTTCATCATACTTATATCTTGTACTGGGTGGCCAGAAGTTAAAGTACATGAGGTAGTGGTATTAAATATCATATCTAACAATACAGTCAGGGAATTGTACCCCTCAGTTACAATTGGTCCTTCGAGCCGGATGGTAACTAGTGTAATATTAATATAGTGTTATTAATATCGAAATGGCCTATGATGAACACTCCCAGAAACGATCCTCCTAACCTAGAACGCCCGCGGCACAGACGACAGACACCTCAGTACTTAGAGGCTTACACTGTCAGTCAACTACCTAGCCTTCGACAAACGGTAAACGTGGTAAAAGTAGAAAGTAAAATTATGTCTGACCTTAACGACCAGGTTTCCCCGACCACAGAGGCCCTAGCAGGTCCTAATGTAACTGACCAAGCCCACGGTGGGGACCAGGAGGGAATTGACATGCCTTTACCCCCCGCAACTACTCAAGAAGTAGTCCCCGACAAGCCCCGGGAGGAAGACAACCCTACAGAGAGAGAACTCTGCACGGAGGAAGAGGAGGAGAGCGCCGAGGAACTAGAGCTCCAGGACTCCCCAACGAGTACCCCCAGGAGCGGCTCACGCAGGAGCGGCTCACCTCCACTAACGCCTTCCCCCAACGAAGCGGAGAGGACACTACAACAGGCGTTCCTCGTCAGCCTGACAGCCTCCGCCGAGCGCGATCGGCTCCAAGCACAGATGCTTGGCGAGCGCGAACACCTCCAAGCGCAGCAACGGAGCGAAGAACAGCGCACACGTCTGGAGATGAGACGTTTCCAGATGGAGGAGAATATGGCAAGAGACCGGGCCGACGCCCAGCGCGCCGCTGCCGGTGCCCAAAGAGAAACAGAGCGCGCCGCCGCCGACGCCCAGCGCGCCGCTGCCGGTGCCCAAAGAGAAGCAGAGCGCGCCGCCGCCGACACCCAGCGCGCCGCTGCCCATGCCCAAAGAGACGCAGAGCGCGACAGGATACAAGCCGAGCGCGACAAGCAACAAGCGCAGCTAATGGAGCAGCTGATCAAAGGGACAACTCCCTCTCCCTCCGCCAGGGGCTCAAGGAACTCGTCGAGACAACAGTCAAGAGCAGCGTCACCGCAACGAGCAAGCGACCCTGAACTTGACCAACAGACCGAGTCTAGACCCCCCGCAGACCCCCTTCCCATACCGGTCCAAGCGAGACCCAGCTACAAGGAAGGAGCGGCCTACACTGCGGAGAAGCTAAATAAACGATTACAGGATCTGGAAGATTTGATAGAAGAAGAAGAGGGAGAAGAGGAGAACCAAGCCCGACGACAGCACAGTACTCCACCGGACCAGGAGGTCACATACAGTCCAGGCTATACCCCCGCGGCGCTGCGCTACAGTACCAGCCCACAGCGAGGCGCAAGAGGGGACTCGCCCAGGAGGTCTCTCCCCCAACGCTCGCCGATGTATCAGCCATCCACGGCGTCATACAACGCCACGCCGTCATTCCCAGACTTCGCCTATGAGAGTCGAGCACAGTACACGGAGCTCCGGATGTGCTTAGAGACAATGATGGTGGAGGTCGCTGATGAACGCCACAAGTATGCAATATTATTGAAGCACCTGAAAGTACCGCAAGCGCACAATATAGCGCTAGCCTATGCTACCTCCTCGACCCCATACACAGCGGCCCTTGCAGCGCTGGATCAGAGATATGGACGTATATGGGATTACGTAATCCAGGAGATAAGGCATATTGACCGCCTACCCCCAGCCACAGACAATCGCTCACTAGACGACCTGTCAATCAAAGTGCAGTCCCTGGTGGGGATGCTGGGAGCTCAACGGGAGAAGGGCATGCATGAGCTATACGCCAACTCTAACGTTGAGAGGATTTTGGAGAAGCTGCCACCCGCAAGACAGGAGCGCTTTCGGCGGCAGAGGGACTACCGAGATCCCGACGGCCCCGAGCCATCCCTCCTTGATCTGGCCGACTTCCTGGCGAGAGAGGTCAGCAGCTTACGACTGGACACCTTCGGGCGGAGCACGCCAAGCTCCAGAGAGGGACCCAGGAGAATAAGTGATGGAAGAAGATCGGTGACTGTCATGCACCAATCAGAGTCAGTACCGAGCAGTAAGAGTCACAGCACCCCCTCGAGAAAGGAGAAGTGGAAGATAGCGTGTCCCTACTGTGAGAAAGAACACTGGCTGTCACAATGTGACTCATTCACAAAGATGAATGCAGAAGAAGTGAGCCAATGGATAAAGTCCAACCGGCGCTGTTATCGATGTGCGCGGCCCCACATGGCAGCCGAATGCCGCCTAAAGAAAAGGTGCAGCCGGTGCGATGGAGCCCATCTAGATATACTACACGATAGTAACGGAAGACGGCCTATACCTGCACCACGGAGCGGCACCAAGGCAAGTGTCATGTACATTGACCCCGCCAGCAGCAACGGAGCTCAAGTGCTCTTAAAGGTAGTCTGTGTGACATTGAGCTACCAGGATAAAGTCATGGACACTTACGCCGTCCTTGATGATGGGTCAGAGAAGACCCTTCTGCTCGCCTCCGCTGCGACTCAGCTGGGACTGCGGGGGAGCAAGAACGAAATGACGATTCGGACAATAAGAAGAGATTTAAAGACGATAAAGGGCGAGAATGTCTCCTTCACTATCGCAGCCAACGGGCAGCCAGAGCGACGGTACAAGATCACAAATGCTTTCACCAGCCAAGAAATAGGACTATCGCAGTACACCTACCCTGTCACCAAGTTGATGGATAAATATGTGCACCTGCGTCAATTACCTATCCCGCTCATAGACGGCGCTACCCCGACCCTGTTGATAGGCTCCGACCATGCAGAACTCATAGTCCCGATTGACCGGGTCCATACAGGCCCCCGAGGCTGTCCTGCAGCAGTCGAGACCCGCCTAGGATGGACATTGCAAGGCCCCCTCGCTAAATCTCTCAACCGAACAGCAGCCACCAGCTGCCTCCACTCCAGAGTGGAAGAAGGAGACACCACACTCCTGCAGCATGCCGAGAAGAAAATTGACTGGCGACGTCGTGCGCTGCTCCGCGCCTCCCTGATCAAAGACGGCTTTGATCTCCGGCAGCGGGCCAGCAGCGACCCCCCAGCATTGCGCAACCTCAACCCAGAGGTCGCCGAGGACCCAGCAGCAGATGAAGAGGTCCAACACAGTGTGAAGAACAGTTTCTACGTGGACAACTGTTTACAAAGCGTCTCGACTCAAGAAGAAGCCGAGGCTCTCCTAATCAAGTTACGCGCCTCCCTAATCAAAGGAGGCTTTGATCTCAGGCAGTGGGCCAGCAGTGACCCGCACGTATTGCGCAGCCTCTCCTCCGCAGACAAGGCTGCCAGCAGCGAGACCTGGATGGCGACAATCCCAGGAGAAGCCCAAGAAATGACACTAGGATTAGTCTGGCGCTTCAAAACAGACTCGCTCCACTATAGACACAAACCCTTGGCTCCAGAGCAAGGAAGGTCGGCGGCGATACCGACCACCAGACGGAGTGTGTACAGAACACTCGCCAGACAATATGACCCATTGGGATGTATTCTACCTTACACCACCAGGGCAAAGATGATTGTACGAGCACTATGGGACAAGGACCAGGGCTGGGACGACCCAATACCCGCACACCTTGCCTCAACATGGAGAGAGTGGGAGACGGAACTCCGCTCACTCCCAGGTGTCAATATACGCCGCAGCTACTTCCCATCCACAGTGAGGCCAGAGACATGCGAGATTGAGCTACACGTCTTCAGCGACGCCTCCGAAGTAGCCTACGGATCGGTTGCCTATTTGCGTGCCCAAGAGATGGGAGGAGAGATACACACTGCTTTCATACTGGCCCGCTCAAGAATAGCCCCACGTAAGCAACAATCTATCCCACGTCTAGAGCTCTGCGCAGCCCTCGCAGGAGCGCATCTAGCCACGTTAATCCAACGTGAACGCACCATTCCGGTGCATAGAACAATCTTGTAGTCAGATTCCACGACAGTACTCACATGGATTAAGTCTGATTCATGCAGATACAAAGTCTTTGTGGGAGTCAGAGTCACCGAGATTCAAGAATTAACAGAAGAAGCAAGCTGGAGGTATGTGGATACCAAACACAACCCAGCTGACGTCATCACCCGGGGAATGTCCCTGGATGACCTAACCCGTCGCAACATCTACAGTGACGAACCAGCATTCCTCCAGCTCCCGGAAGGAGATTGGCCTACGCCCACCCCGAGGGAAGCAAGTAACGAGGAGGCTGAGAACAAGAAGCCTATGTTCTGTGGACTGAGCACTGTCGCCTCCACAGACCCCAACATAGATGACTGCATTACCCTAGAGAGTGCGCAACAAAGAACATTCCTGCGGCACCACCCAGAGATTCAGTCCACCACTGACATGTCAGCAGCTGACTACGAAGAAGCAGAACTTCTTCTACTACAACGAGCCCAGAGAGACTCGTTCCCCGATGAGCTAGACTGTCTACAGGGAGGAAACCCCGTCCCATCAGACAGCAGACTGATTCACCTGGCACCAGAGAGTGACGCACATAATCTCATCAGAGTGGGTGGTCGCCTGCGGAGAGCCCCCGATCTACCAGATGACATTAAGCACCCGATCGTCTTGAACAGCCGACACAAGGTCACAGAGCTGATCATAAAGAAATACGACGAGGATGTACACCACGCAGGAGCAGAGAGAGTCTTCGCGGAGATCAGACGTCGTTATTGGATATTGCAAGGGAGAGAAGCAGTACGGCGCTTCCAGCGAACCTGTCTAGACTGCCGTAAGTGGCGCGCGCAGCCCAGCATACCACGGATGGCTGACCTACCCCCCTGTCGCCTCCGAATCGGCGACAAGCCATTCCACTCCACAGGCATGGACTGTTTTGGCCCGTTGTATATAAAGAGAGGAAGAGGCACCGAGAAGTGGTGGGGTATTGTATTCAAATGCATGACCACCAGAGCGATACATATCAAGCTCCTTCCGACCATGAGCACAGACTCATTCCTTATGGCCTTCCGGAGATTCACATCACGGAAAGGAAAACCGTCTACATTGTTGTCTGATCACGGGACCAACTTCAAAGGCGGAGAAAGAGAGCTGAGAGAGAGCTTCCAAGCTATGGGCCCAGAACTTAAGACCCACCTCGCTCCAGCCCAGATTGACTTCCAGTTTAATCCCCCGAACGCACCCCACTTCGGTGGAACCTGGGAACGAGAAGTACGTTCTATAAAGACAGCCCTGTATGCCGTACTCGGAGACCAGACTGTGGCAGAGGAAGTCCTAATGACAGTCCTCACGGAGATCGAGGGAGTATTGAACTCAAAGCCCCTCGGTTACGTCTCCAGTGATGTAGCAGATGTCGACCCAGTCACCCCCAACACACTCCTAATGGGGCGGCTGGACCCCGCGCTACCCCAGACAATGTACAGGCCCGAAGAAGCGAACGGCCGAAGAATGTGGAGGTACAGCCAAGTACTAGCTGACAAGTTTTGGAGCAGCTTCCTACTTCACTACCTACCGTCTCTACAGACCCGCCAGAAGTGGGTAAAAGAGAGAGACAATTTGACAGAAGGAACAGTCGTCATGATAATTGACCAGTCGCTACCCAGAGCTATGTGGCCGGCTGGCCGCGTAAGCAAAGTGATCACCGGTGCCGATGGCAAGGTCCGAGCAGCTGAAGTACTCGTCCAAGGGCGCACTTACACACGTCCCTTGGCGAGGCTCATAGAACTGCCCCGACTCCCAGATAATATCGATTTTGACCATGACCCTATGACTTTGTGAGTTGACTGACCCTTACAGCGGACCTTGAGTGGAAGACAGTGCGGTTAATCTGTCTCTGCTTAGCTAATTAGGTGGGACTAATTAGGGGGCGGCTGTTGTGAAGGATCAGATTAAACCGAATATGTATATTTATTTATATATATATTTAATTGTATTTATATATCGTTTGATATCCCCTGTATATTCCTTGTACAATATGCATTGAATATCCCCGTTTCTACTAAACAGCCCATAATAGTTTCATTCTACCATTGGACGAGAACCTGGCGCCAGGTTGCCATGCCCCTAGGTCCAAGTTCAATCGTGCCGCCTAACATGTCGAGGCAACCCCCGGTTCCGCGCAGTAATATGTTGGGCGAAATACGTGTGGTACTATTTGTTCATAGCGCATATATATATGGCGCTCGTAAAGTAGAACTTTCTTTTTAGTCCAGTTCTTTACCCTCCAACAGAGTGACAGACGCAAAAGCCTCCCCACGACGCACGTGCGGTGTAGTAAGGCCTACTTGGCCCAGAATAGGCATTGAGATATCGTGTAGATTAATAGTTGAATGGTCATAGTTTGGCACCATACCGTCGAGTTGGACGTATTCTATTAAGCTAATTCAAGATTCAAGATTCAAGAGTTTTAATTGTCACGGCATACAGGTATACAATGAAATGCGGCTGGTCTTGCCCGCGACGATGTGCAATACAGTGGTACAACATATAATAGAATCCAATGAAAATACAGTGGTACAACATATTAATAGAATCCAATAAAACAGTGCAATAAACAGGTACATGGTGTGCCATCTCGGTATCTGTACATTAGTATTTACAGAGCATATAGGACATGCTAGTTAGCTTTAGTAGTGCAATACACTGTTCCTGATGTTATACTACTTTAAGTGGCCTTTCCTCTGGCCATAAGTGTGCGTGTGTGCGGCATGAGTGTTAAAGTGGCTGCTAGTGTGTGAGCGTGCTCAGCGTGCGTGTCGTGTATGTACTTGTGTGTGGATAGTTCAGTTTCTGTGTCTCTCAATGTTCATTGTTCAAGGCTCTGATGGCCTGGGGGAAGAAGCTTAGCCTAAGCCTCTCCGTCTTAGTCTCTAGAATTCGCAGGCGTCTGCCTGACCTCAGCAGCTGGAACAGGCTGTTATTGGGGTGGTGGGGGTCTTTCATTATCCTGCAGGCTCTGGATTTGCACCTCTTGTTGTATAGAGCCTGCAGGGGAGGTAGCGCAATACCCGTGGTACGCTCGGCTGAGCGCACCACACTCTGTAGGGCCTTCTTGTCATGTGCCGTGCTGTTCCCATACCAGGCAGTGATGTTTCCGGTCAAGATGCTCTCTACAGCTCCTGAGTAGAAGGACTGGAGTATCTTCCCCGATACTCTGAACTTCCTTAACTGTCTCAGGTGGTAGAGGCGCTGCTTCGCTTTCTTTACTACTGTGCCTATGTGTGTTGACCATGTCAGGTCCTCTGAGATGTGGACCCCCAGATACTTGAAGCTGCTCACCCTGTCCACGGTAGCCCCGTTAATCCTCAGTGGTGTGTGTGTCTCCCGCTGTCCTCTCCTATAATCCACGATCAGCTCCTTGGTTTTACCAATGTTCAGGAGCAGGCTGTTGTCCTGGCACCAACGTTCCAGTACCTCAACCTCCTCCCGGTAGGCCTTCTCGTCGTTGTCCGAGATCAGCCCCACCACCACCGTGTCGTCGGCGAACTTCACAATGGAGTTGGAGCTGAACTTGGCCACACAGTCGTGTGTGTAGAGTGAGTACAGCAGGGGGCTTAGAACACAGCCCTGGGGGGACCCGATGCTCAGGGTGATGGTGTTGGAGGTCTGACCCCCCACCCTGACCGCCTGGGGTCTTTCACTCAGAAAGTCCAGTACCCAGGCGCTCAGGGCGGAGCTCAGGCCTAGCTCGATCAGCTTGTCCACCAGTCTGGTGGGGACTATGGTGTTGAACGCTGAGCTGTAGTCAATGAACAACAGTCTCACATAGCCCCCCTTCTGACGGTCAAGGTGGGAGAGAGTGCTGTGCAGTACCTGGGAGACCGCGTCATCAGTGGACCTGTTTGTCCTGTATGCAAATTGCATAGGGTCCATATCACTGGGGAGAGAGGCACAAATGTGGTCCTTGACCAGCCTCTCGAAACATTTCATGACCACAGAGGTGAGTGCCACCGGTCTGTAATCATTTGGACATGTTGGGGAGGGTTTCTTCGGTACAGGGATGATGGTAGACATCTTGAAGCAGGCAGGGACTACTGACTCCGCCAGGGATTGATTAAATATGGCGGTGAACACCGGGGCAAGCTGGTTTGCACAGGACTTAAGTATGCGTCCTGTTATACCATCTGGGCCTGCAGCCTTCCTGGTGTTCACCTGCATAAATGCTCTTCTCACACTGTGTTCCGACAACGAGAGAGCGCCCCCGCCCCCCCGCGGTTGCCCCCCCCCCCTCCACAACAGCCGGTGCGCCAGTGACGTCACTAGCCAGAGGGCTAGCGGCGACACTGTCTACACCGAACCGAGCGTAGAAGGAGTTGAGCTTGTCCGCTAGAGAGGCGTCGTCGCTCCCCATTGAGGGGGCGCTGACTTTGTAGTCAGTTATTGTCTTCAGTCCCCTCCACAAGCCTCTTGTGTCGTTTTGTGCCATTTGTGTCTCCAGTTTCTCAGCATATGTCCTCTTAGCAAGTTTAACAGCCTTGCGCAGAGTGTAGACTGAAGCCTTGTATTCTTCCATATTTCCTGACTCTCTGCCCAGGTTATAAGCCGTGGTGCGTGAGTTTAGGGCTGTTCTTATAGTGCTGTCCACCCAAGGTTTCTGGTTTGGGAAAACCCGCGCCGTCTTTGTGAGGACAAGGACATTAATAATAGTCTATTTATGTATGGTGCATCGTTCGGTTAGAGTTCTACAGTTATCAGTACCCCCATCGTTCCTGACGTTATCTGGACGCTTAACCAGGCTGGTCAGACCCCTAGTGGTGATTGCATCCGAGGAGCTCCGGGCCAAGAGCGACTGGACCTGTATATTGGATTACTCTACCCAGACGACGGCGAGCCTTCCACGGCTTGGATTATGCTTTGTGTGCTTTGATTATTCCATGGATAAAGGCCAACACTGCCGAGTGTTGGAATTACCCCCCGGAGAGGACTCCAGGTGAGACGGCGCTCTACACGTGAGGTCGCCTCACGTCTCTCCGTTGTGGACCGGCAGATACCGTTCCACAGAGGGTCCAGCTGTATTCGTCTGCGGCCCGAGGTTCTGTGGGCACCGTGTCCAAGACTTTGGATTCTCCCAAGACACCGTCGGCCAGATGGGATACCGCCAGCGGCTTCTCTAACCCCCCCCTCCTACTGTCTTACAACCAGCGGGACCCCCCCCCTCCCCTTAGTGTATCCAGCTATAATCATTTAAGTACCATCGCTATCGTTTCCTAAATATTCCAGGTTGTATACTTACTCCCTGCGCAACCAGAGATTGGACATTCAATGTTGATTTACCTACGAATACTCATTTGCCATAAAAGTGCATATTCCATATTTCAAATCATAAATGTAATTAAGTGATCGTTGTATACACCCTTTGCTGTATTAAACTTTCGATTTGGTACATTTGTGTTGGTTCGTTTCATCAGGTGGGAAAGTGTTCATCATACTTATATCTTGTACTGGGTGGCCAGAAGTTAAAGTACATGAGGTAGTGGTATTAAATATCATATCTAACAATACAGTCAGGGAATTGTACCCCTCAGTTACACCTATTCTTTATCCCCCGAGTGCTTCCGCGTTTTCCCTGATTGGCTGCGACACGCCCCGCGGCAGCCGCAGAGCAGAGCGGCAGAGCTTGCGGCATTATGTAGCCGTAATCCCCGATGTTTTTCATTCGATGCTTAGCTCAACTGGTATGCCGCCGTGCTGTGGAGCCTGCGGTGCGCTTGGTCACAAGTTTGAATCACTTCAATTTTATATTTTTTTCTTTTTCACGTTTATCATCTCTCGCTACGTGCATTCTTCCGCTGGTTAAGTTTAGGCATTCTTTCGGAGTTGGTTAAGGTTAGGGAGGGTTAAGGTTAGGCATTCTTTCGGAGTTGGTTAAGGTTAGGGAGGGTTAAGGTTAGGCATTATTTCGGAGTTGGTTAAGGTTAGGGTTAAGTTAAGGTTAGGCATTATTTCGGAGTTGGTTAAGGTTAGGGTTTGTCACAGAGGGTTAGGGTTAGGGTTAATAGGGTTAATGCCTGTCTGTCTTTCTTGACGTGGAGGATGCAGCCTATTTCCGCACTGCCGCTCTCTCGCGCTGCCGCGGTCACATGGGCGTCATGGCCAATCAGAGAAACGCGGAAGCACTCGGCAGCACTCTTCCGCTGGGAATAAGCTACACGCATCCTGGACCCCATACCGCCGGCACATCACCAACCTGGACGCTTTCCACATCCGTTGCTTCCAAAGGATCCTCGGCCTGACCTGAGAAGATCAAGTCCGCCACACAGACATCCTCAACAACACCAAATCAATCTGTATGGCCGCAGCTGTAGCCAAAAAACATCTTCGTTGGATAGGGCACACCATACGTATGCCTGACCACCGCCTGCCCCGCCAAGTCCTCTATGGTCAACTGAGAGGAGCAGAGCGGGCTGCTGGAGGCCAAAAGAGACGCTTTAAGGACGACACCAGGGACCTCCTAAAGTGTGCAAACATCACACAGCTTGAAACTCTGGCACTCGACAGATCAGCCTGGCAAGTCACTTGTGCCACTGCAGTTTCCCAAATACACCAAACGAACCAAGACCGAAGATCTGAGAGGCGCACGCAACGACACCGGCGGGGCGGCTGGCATCCCCCAGGTATCTGGCTTCCCTTGCGCCATCTGTGGACGGGTGTGCGGCTCAAGGATCGGACTCAACGCCCACGAGAAGTGGCACCAGCGGCAGCGTCGCTAACCCTCACCCCATCCCTGGAGCAAGCGTCATCATCGAAAAAACGTGTCCTTCTATTGTTGCCTTTAATGTGTGTAGTCATCAAATCTGTACCCCCCTGAGACTGTACCCCCCTGAGACTGAGACATCTGTATCCCCCTGAGACTGTACCCCCCTGAGACTGAGACATCTGTACCCCCCTGAGACTGTACCCCCCTGAGACTGAGACATCTGTACCCCCCTGAGACTGTACCCCCCTGAGACTGAGACATCTGTACCCCCCTGAGACTGTACCCCCCTGAGACTGAGACATCTGTACCCCCCTGAGACTGTACCCCCCTGAGACTGAGACATCTGTACCCCCCTGAGACTGTACCCCCCTGAGACTGAGACATCTGTACCCCCCTGAGACTGTACCCCCCTGAGACTGAGACATCTGTACCCCCCTGAGACTGTACCCCCCTGAGACTGAGACATCTGTACCCCCCTGAGACTGTACCCCCCTGAGACTGAGACATCTGTACCCCCCTGAGACTGTACCCCCCTGAGACTGAGACATCTGTACCCCCCTGAGACTGTACCCCCCTGAGACTGAGACATCTGTACCCCCCTGAGACTGTACCCCCCTGAGACTGAGACATCTGTGCCCCCCTGAGACTGTACCCCCCTGAGATTGAGACATCTGTACCCCCCTGAGACTGTACCCCCCTGAGACTGAGACATCTGTACCCCCCTGAGACTGTACCCCCCTGAGACTGAGACATCTGTACCCCCCTGAGACTGTACCCCCCTGAGACTGAGACATCTGTACCCCCCTGAGACTGTACCCCCCTGAGACTGAGACATCTGTACCCCCCTGAGACTGTACCCCCCTAAGACTGAGACATCTGTACCCCCCTGAGACTGTACCCCCCTGAGACTGAGACATCTGTGCCCCCCTGAGACTGTACCCCCCTGAGATTGAGACATCTGTACCCCCCTGAGACTGTACCCCCCTGAGACTGAGACATCTGTACCCCCCTGAGACTGTACCCCCCTGAGACTGAGACATCTGTACCCCCTGAGACTGTACCCCCCTGTGATCTCTACCCCCCTGAGACTGTACCCCCCTGAGACTGAGACATCTGTACCCCCCTGAGACTGTACCCCCCTGAAACTGAGACATCTGTACCCCCTGAGACTGTACCCCCCTGAGACTGAGACATCTGTAGCCCCCTGAGACTGTACCCCCCTGAGACTGTACCCCCCTGAGACTGAGACATCTGTACCCCCTGAGACTGTACCCCCCTGAGACTGAGACATCTGTACCCCCCTGAGACTGTACCCCCCTGAGACTGAGACATCTGTACCCCCCTGAGACTGTACCCCCCTGAGACTGAGACATCTGTACCCCCTGAGACTGCCAGGCCTCTCTCAGTGAGAGCACCTCAGTCCACACGACAGTGGGTCACTTTACTTAAGTACAGGGTAGCACTTTATAATAACACCCTGTTATAATACATTTATAAGGTATTTGTGGATAATGAACTAATCATGAACAAACAATTTATATACATTCATAAATTATTATTAAATCATTTATAACTATATTTGTATAATATTTACAAACTATTTATAACGCTATAGTGGATAATAAACTAATCATGAACAAAACCCTCACCATGGGTGACCGAGCCTTCTGCACGGCTGCACCACACCTGTGGAACAGCCTCCCCATCCAGCTGAGGGCACCACAGAGCCTGGACTCTTTTAAAGCAGGCCTGAAAACCTACCTGTTCAAAAAGTCCTTTGACTGTTCGCTTTTTATTTAAAATTTCTTGTGCTATTGTTTTTAAATTGTCTGTTTATACTATGTTTTTAATTAACTATCTTCTATTTTTATCTTATTTTTATTCTGTATTTTATTTTATTTCTTTTACTATTTTTTTTAACTATGTTTTAACCCTGTAGTGTAGCACTTTGGGATCCCAGCGAACAAAAAGTGCATTACAAATTCAATCTATTATTATTATTATTATTATTATTATTATTATTATTATTATTATTATTATTATTATTATTATTATTATTATTATTATTATTATTATTATTATTATTATTATTATTATTATTATTATTATTATTAAAACCATTTACAACTGATTAGTACATCATTTGTAAATGTACTCGTTTAAAATTCTATCTGTTGGTCACTTTTTTCCACATGATCAACCTTATTTGTTAATTATTAGTGCAACATTTAATAATGATATCTAATGTGTAGTAACACATTTGTAGATGCTTTGAAAAATGGATATGAAAAAACTACTATACCTCCATTTATTTGTTCATGTTCAACAAATTTGTTAGACATTCATAAAATATCTATAGATCATTTGCAGATGCTATTGTGTGCCCTAATCTAAAGTGAACACTATTCATCATTAACAAATGTGTAATACAGTTTGTTCATTATTTGTTGACTTTTAACTCACCTGTTATGAACGATCTGGCTTTTATGAATACAGACACGAGGCAAAGACCAGACTTGTCTTTTCATGTTTAACAAATGATTTGTTAGACATTCATGAAACATCTATAAATCATTTGCAGATGCTATTGTGTACCCTAATCTAAAGTGAACACTATTCATCATTAACAAATGTGTAATACAGTTTGTTCATTATTTGTTGACTTTTAACTCACCTGTTATGAACGATCTGGCTTTTATGAATACAGACACAAGGCAAAGACCAGACTTATCTTTTCATGTTTAACAAATGATTTGTTAGACATTCATTAAACATCTATAAATCATTTGCAGATGCTATTGTGTGCCCTAATCTAAAGTGAACACTATTCATCATTAACAAATGTGTAATACTTCATTATTTGTTGACTTTTTCATCACATTATAAATGTTCTAGACAGCTTTCGGATCCACCCTTTGTGACATCAAACAGTGACAGAATTAGGACTATAGATAAATGCAATTTTATTAACAAAAACAATGCAACAACCAATAAACATGGTTTATAATTAAAAAATATATAAATACTCTCTTCAAGACCTCAGCCAACAGCACAGGAAAGGGAGAAGTTTCCTTGCCTTTTTTAATTCTTCGACCCAGCCCACAGCACAGGGTGATCTTTAAAGGAACACACCAACATTTTGGGAAGAGAGACAAGAAGAGAGCGACAAGAAGATAGATACCAGTTTCCTCGCTGTGTGTTTGTTCAGTAGAAAGCTATCCGGCTGCATGTTAGCCTAGCTTAGCACAATGAATGGAAACGGACATGACCAGTTATCCTTCGGAGAGGTGTTAGTTGTTCAATGCCTAGGCAAACCGGCCATGTTACAGCTTCCATTCATTGTACTAAGCTAGGCTAACGTGCAGCCAGATAGCTTTCTACTGAACGCACAAAGAGAAACTGGTATCTATCTTCTTGTCTCTCTCTGGAGAAGACGATGAGCTAATTTCCCAAAATGTTGGCGTGTTCCTTTTAATTGCCATAACATAACATAACTACTCAAACTACAAACGTTGTAACATAGAATTCCATCCACTCCTGTACTTTATTTCCTTTTCAGGAAAGGGAGAAGTTTCCTTACATTTTTTTATTCTTTGACCTCAGCCGACAGCACATGGTCATCTTTAATGACATTCGCACAGTGCAATGCAAATGTCTGCAGCTTTTGCTGCCTCGAATATAGTGTGGGTCATATGATCATCAGAGCAGTTAGTATAGAACACGTTGGAAAATAACGCTGAAACTCACCGTATCTTCCTCGCGCCGTTGGGGGATGAGCGTGGAATAAAACATTTTCTATTATGGGATGTCGAAATACCCGATCCATTTCCAGGTTGTATAATAGTATATACGTCCAAATCATGTTGTTTATCGAGTTATGTGCACCGATCGGTGTTCACTGTGTCAAGATGGAGTCCTGCTAATGATAGCGAGTGCCCGGACGAAATATGGGTGAGCACCACTTCATCCACATGACTTCCTGTTGGGCGATCTGCCGATCGGCCACCAGATGGCGCTCTTGAACCGTTAGAGAGTTGAGTGGAGCTCAGCAGTATATCTCAGGTCCCCGGGAGAGAAATATGATTTCGATCACAGATTTTTGAAATATTGATATCAAAGACGTGTAACGGCGTCTTCGGCAGAATGAGCATGGCGGGCAATGACGAGTTTCGGCGTTTCCGGCAATTAAAGTGTTAACTGTGGATTGTGTGTTTTTTGTATAATGGTATAAATTATTATTTGTGTAAATTAGGTTGTACGCCGACCATTAAGTAAATACTTGTTTTGTTTAGGAATAAGGGGCAGGTAACTATAAGATGTATTCTTCTTCCTGCTCCTTTTGTCCATGGAATGATAATTATGATTGTGTAATGAAGAAACTCTGATTGTATGATTCTATGTGGCAAATAAATACTCTGAATCTGATTGATTGATTAATTGATTGGAAAATGTTATAACAGATTGCAGAATGGGTACAATACAATACAGCTCAATACACACAATTGTTAAGGGGATGCAGTCCAGAGAAATACTTTCATCTTGTTTACATCAGGGTCCCCCATTTTCAATGCATCATAACATATATGACATACAGATAGACAGTGCTACATCTATACATAGGTTGCTACTGTGGTATAATTCCCTGCTCAAACTGTAAAACTATTATGAAATATGGGTAGGAAAATATGGTTGAAGTCTGCATTCCCCAAAACAGGTCGACCGCTACTGGGAAAATCTGATAACTGTAAGATGCAGTGCACACACCCTAGATAGATTCATTCTGTTATTTATATATAACTGTTCTGCTAGTCCACCAAAGAGTATTCTAGACACATTTCTTATAGAAGTTACTTTGGGGGTCAGAGCAGAGGCTCTGGGGGTCAGGTGATGTCTCATCTCCCCCAGAAGGGAGCAGGTCTGAGAAGAGTGATTTAATCCCTCTCACGTCCTTTGCCCCCTGCCACGGTAAACATAGTTTAGGTCTTGAGACAAAGTGATTTAGCATACAGTCTTAACAGTAAACACAGTATTCTCCTCTCCCCCCACGTTGGAACTTAGTAAAACAAAAGAAACTGGGTTTCTAGCTGGCTAAATTTAGCATTTGAATAAGTTCCCAGACTCCTACTAAAAGCTAGAAATAGCCTCTGAATAGACAGGCTTGTTTACTAAAGCCAGACCCCCACAATAGGTTGTGAGTTGGGCTACTCAGCTGCCGGCTGTAAAAGATAAGAGCCATTTGGGGGTTCTAGAACAAAGGAGTCACCTAGTCCCTTCATGGTGGGACAGGAAGGGTTTTAAATAAAGCCCTAGTTACATTTAAACACAGAGGAAAACCATTTGGTCTATAAGTTTGTAATCACCACCAAAACTAATGGGAATCCAGTAGGAAAACTAGACTCAAAAGTTATAAAATAGTGTATTATTTAAGAAAATACCAAACTAGACTCTTATTCACCTTTGCAAAGTATAATTAAGCCAGTAATATAGGAAAAATAGGAGATTAAGGTGGCAAAATAGGGGTAAATACATTTAGAAAGGTAATTTAAAAAAGACAATGTTAAATGCAACAGGATTGTCTTAAAACCAAAGAGACTAAGATAATCATTTGAAGATCCTATAATCAAAAATAGGTTAACATAGGTATTTAAGACACTAGGAAATTCAGCAAAATAACTAACCTGTTAGGTAATTAAAGTTAAGAAATAATCCTTGGGTTTTAAGTTAGTAAAATCAAATATTATACCTTTAAACGCTAAGACTCCAGAACAATATTCTTGTTCTTAAATATTAAGGACGGCCTCTTAAAGGTAATCAAAACGGCCGTGATATGTTTCAGGATGAAGAGATACTCCCCTCTGACGTAATAATCTAGCATATTCCAAGAGGAGGAGTCTAAGCTTTAAAACTAGCATGTACGGTAGAGAAAAAGACACACACACGCTTTTTTAAACCACCCCCATGCACCGGAAGAGGACGGCGAACGAGAATAGAGGAACTGCTTGAGCTGAGAACGAGAAAAGAATCCTTTGTTGTCATCAGACAACAGAGAAAAACAACAGATCGACTCGACTATCGAGCCTACATTGAAGACCATTCCTTTTTAACTACTTTTGATTATTCTAATATGAATGTCAAACGGCATAGTGTTTGCTTCCATTAATATTATTGCATACACTTCTTTTTCATTGAACCAGATCCATTGTTGTTCACTTCTTGGACTCTGAAATAAAACCGGATCTGAACAGTAAACAACTTCTCTTCTCCTCATTGATGCTTCCACTCTCGGGTCGTTCTACAAGACCGTGTTGGTCTTTATAAGTAATAGGGGTTTATCAAACGGACAAAACACAACGCAGGGTACTATATACATCTGGCTTTTAGAGGCAGAACCATTGACCCCTATTACTATACTACAAAGCATGCCATCTAACAGTGAAGTTAGCGGTTGTTATTTGATTGATTGATTGCAGATTTTATTAACAGTGAAATGACAGTGTCCTTTTGAAGGAGATGGATGTTCTACAACAAATGCCATCTAACAACACACTTCCCACGATTTATATTTTGTTTCACAATGAGTCATGACCAACCAATTACATAATCCAACATTGTGTAAGCAACTAACACATTCCACGTGTCTTTATTGTTTTTGAATAAGTCGTTATGACGATATCAATACATCCATTCATAAAGATTATTGTCTGCCATCTTGGTTTCATTCATAAAAACACGAACGGCGGAGTGATTCCGAAAAAAAGTTATTCGTTTGTTGGCAGGTTCTGGGATCACGTGGAGTGTGTTATGAGAAATAACAATGTCTGAAAGAAGTGTGTCAGCCAATCAGAATCAAGAAATATGCATGCCATTGTATAAAACCCTTTCACTGCCGCACTACCAAACGGTTAACCCTTTCACTGTGACAATACACAGAAGGTTAACCCTTTCACTGCCACACAAGAGCAGGTTAACCCTTTCACTGCCCCACTACAGAAGGTTAACCATTTACTATCACACTAAGGGTTAAACATTTTCTGCTCTATAAAAATGATTTTGTTTTCAGAACATCACAAATAATAGATTAAATTGAACTTTATTGTCAGAGAATGAAAACATCTTATGGGCAGCCCTATTAGTCTACAGGCTGCGTTGAAATAACACACCTGATTTAGCAGGGGAGGGAAGGTGGGTTGATTTAGCGGGGGAGGGGAGGTGGGTTGATTTAGCAGGGGAGGGGAGGTGGGTTGATTTAGCGGGGAGGGCAGGGGGGTTGATTTAGCGGGGGAGGGGAGGTGGGTTGATTTAGCGGGGGAGGGAAGGTGGGTTGATTTAGCAGGAGATGGGAGGTGGGTTGATTTAGCAGGAGAGGGGAGGTGGGTTGATTTAGCAGGAGAGGGGAGGTGGGTTGATTTAGCGGGGGAGGGAGGGCATGTGGGTTGATTTAGCGGGGGAGGGGAGGTGGGTTGATTTAGAAGGGGAGGGGAGGTGGGTTGATTTAGCGGGGGAGGGGAGGTGGGTTGATTTAGTGGGGGAGGGGAGGTGGGTTGATTTAGCGGGGGAGGGGAGGTGGGTTGATTTAGCGGGGGAGGGGAGGTGGGTTGATTTAGCAGGAGAGGGAAGGTGGGTTGATTTAGCGGGGGAGGGATGGTGGGTTGATTTAGCAGGGGAGGGGAGGTGGGTTGATTTAGCAGGGGAGGGGAGGTGGGTTGATTTAGCGGGGGAGGGGAGGTGGGTTGATTTAGCAGGGGAGGGGAGGTGGGTTGATTTAGCGGGGGAGGGCAGGTGGGTTGATTTAGCAGGGGAGGGGAGGTGGGTTGATTTAGTGGGTTGATTTAGCAGGGGAGGGGAGGTGGGTTGAGTTAGCGGGGGAGGGGAGGTGGGTTGATTTAATGGGGGAGGGGAGGTGGGTTGATTTAGCGGGGGAGGGGAGGTGGGTTGATTTAGTGGGTTGATTTAGCGGGAGAGGGAAGGTGGGTTGATTTAGCAGGAGAGGGAAGGTGGGTTGATTTAGCGGGGGAGGGGAGGTGGGTTGATTTAGCGGGGGAGGGGAGGTGGGTTGATTTAGTGGGGGAGGGCAGGTGGGTTGATTTAGCAGGGGAGGGGAGGTGGGTTGATTTAGCGGGGGAGGGGAGGTGGGTTGATTTAGCGGGGGAGGGGAGGTGGGTTGATTTAGCAGGGGAGGGGAGGTGGGTTGATTTAGCGGGGGAGGGGAGGTGGGTTGATTTAGTGGGGGAGGGGAGGTGGGTTGATTTAGCGGGGGAGGGGAGGTGGGTTGATTTAGCAGGGGAGGGGAGGTGGGTTGATTTAGTGGGGGAGGGGAGGTGGGTTGATTTAGCAGGGGAGGGGAGGTGGGTTGATTTAGCTGGGGAGGGCAGGGGGGTTGATTTAGCAGGAGAGGGGAGGTGGGTTGATTTAGCGGGGGAGGGCAGGTGGGTTGATTTAGCGGGGGAGGGGAGGTGGGTTGATTTAGCGGGGGAGGGGAGGTGGGTTGATTTAGCAGGGGAGGGGAGGTGGGTTGATTTAGCGGGGGAGGGGAGGTGGGTTGATTTAGCAGGGGAGGGGAGGTGGGTTGATTTAGCGGGGGAGGGGAGGTGGGTTGATTTAGCAGGGGAGGGGAGGTGGGTTGATTTAGCGGGGGAGGGGAGGTGGGTTGATTTAGTCGGGGAGGGGAGGTGGGTTGATTTAGCGGGGGAGGGGAGGTGGGTTGATTTAGCAGGGGAGGGGAGGTGGGTTGATTTAGTGGGGGAGGGGAGGTGGGTTGATTTAGCAGGGGAGGGGAGGTGGGTTGATTTAGCGGGGGAGGGCAGGGGGGTTGATTTAGCAGGAGAGGGGAGGTGGGTTGATTTAGCGGGGGAGGGCAGGGGGGTTGATTTAGCAGGAGAGGGAAGGTGGGTTGATTTAGCGGGGGAGGGCAGGTGGGTTGATTTAGTGGGTTGATTTAGCGGGGGAGGGCAGGTGGGTTGATTTAGCGGGGGAGGGGAGGTGGGTTGATTTAGCGGGGGAGGGCAGGTGGGTTGATTTAGCGGGGGAGGGGAGGTGGGTTGATTTAGCGGGGGAGGGCAGGTGGGTTGATTTAGCGGGGGAGGGCAGGTGGGTTGATTTAGCAGGGGAGGGGAGGTGGGTTGATTTAGCGGGGGAGGGGAGGTGGGTTGATTTAGTGGGGGAGGGCAGGTGGGTTGATTTAGCGGGGGAGGGCAGGTGGGTTGATTTAGCAGGGGAGGGGAGGTGGGTTGATTTAGCGGGGGAGGGCAGGTGGGTTGATTTAGTGGGTTGATTTTTAGTGGCGGAGGGCAGGTGGGTTGATTTAGCGGGGGAGGGCAGGTGGGTTGATTTAGCGGTGGAGGGCAGGTGGGTTGATTTAGCGGGGGATGGCAGGTGGGTTGATTTAGCGGGGGAGGGGAGGTGGGTGGCGGACATGTCCCTGCTGTTCTACACAGAATAAGAATAATACAACAGGCAAAAAAGTTCATGTATACTGTTACTGTTATATACTACTGTTATGTAAATGGTAAATGGTAAATGGCTGCATTTATATAGCGCTTTTATCCAAAGCGCTTTACAATTTGTTCATCACAGTTGACCCATTCACTCACACATTCACACACCGACGGCGGAGGCGACCATGCGAGGTGCCGACCTGCTCACCGGGAGCAGTTAGGGGTTAAGTGTCTTGCTCAAGGACACTTCGACAATCTGCTTGGGAGGAGCGGGAATCCAAGACCGGGAACCTCCGGAATACAAGACGACTGCTCTACCTCCTGAGCCACTGTCACCCCCCCCCCCCCCCCCCCCCCCCCGGTAAAAATAGTTTTTTTTGTTTCTGATTGTTCAATATCCCCCAGTTAAAGGGTCAGTTCCTAAAACTTAGTTTAGTTAACCCGGACCTGACGCCCCCCACTCCTGATAGTGGCCCTTAGCGCTGCCTTGCTGCATCACAGCACCACAGAGCGCAGTAGGGCCATGGAAGGGTCTTTATTAGGGATGTTCGATATTGGCTTTTTTACCGATATCCGATATACCGATATTGTCCAACTCTCAATTTCCGATACCGATATCAACCGATATCAACCGATACCGATATATGCAGGGTTCCCCCCCCCCCCCCCCCCCCCCCAAAACTTAATAATTTCAGGTAATTAACATTTGTTTGTTTGTTTGTTTGTTTATTTACACATATAAAAACAATTACATATATAATACAATATAATCCACAAGGGATGTGTAGGAGAATTGCCTAAAAACCCTCTAGGGGCTTGCATGTGGCATTCACCAGGAAGCTAAATTACATTATATCAAGATAAAATATAACCCCCCCCCCCAAACAAACAAACACACACACCAATATATGCAGGGTTTCCCCCCCAAAAAACTGAATAATTTCAGGTAATTAACATTACATATCTCTTGTTGTGGAATTAACCCAACATTATGCATACTTTTCACAATAAATAAAATAAGAATTAGTTCTTATTTGCTTGCCTGGGTAAATAAAGGTTAAATAAATGCCATTCTAATGCCAATATCGGCCGATAATATCGTTAGGCCGGTAATATCGGACATCCTTTATCCCTTTTCAACTTTCAGAACAGACGTGGATATGAGAGAGACGAGAGAGAAGGCCCAGGAGCGCCTATGTGAGGTTTCTGTCCTTGCTCTCTCACTCGTTCTGTTCCTTTAACCACCCTCGCTCTGTTTTCATTTGTTTTTCTGTTAATTATTTCAATTCCCTCATTCACACGCTTCTCCCCATTGACGTCATCAGAAACGTTGCTGATTGGTTCTCTCAGGTCCGCACGCTTTTCAATCACATTCCCCAGCTGTCACTGCTTGTCAATCAATCGATCCCTTATTATTTATACCCCGTTTCTCCACTCTAAGTTTGTTGGATCGTCTTGATTTTTCTCTGGTTGCATTCCCCGTTGTTGCTGCTGCTGCTGCTTTTGCTCTGTGCTATTTCTCCAGGAATTCCAAGAAGCCTTTCTCTCGGACACCTGTTCCCGTGGCGCGCGCTCGCTCCGCTGTTTGTTCCAGCACCATTACGCATTACGTCTGGGTGAGTTTTTATTGACTGTCATGATCTATTCCGTTTTTCGTGTGTAACTATTACACTGAAGACTACCACCTTCTTCTCAGACAGTCACTCACCCAGCTTTTCCATTTTTGCTTGTTCCCTCTGGGATAATATTTTTGGGACTTTCCATCTCCCTCTGTGTGTTGCTCACACCGAAGATATTATTTCACATTTGGATTGTTTTGGACTTCACTAACTGTGTGTATACTACACGAAGATATTCACTTGGGACTGTGTTTGGAGCTTTGCTAACTGTGTGTACATTACACGAAGATATTCACTGGGACTGTGTTTGGAGTTTGCTCACTGTGTGTATTACACGAAGAGATTCACTTGGGCTGTTTGGAATTGTGCTCACTGTGTTTAAGTTACACGAAGAATTGTTCACCCTGTTCTCCTGCTCGTTCAAACTGCACTGTTGTTGACTCGTTCCCTCTCTCCCTCTCTCGGTCTCGCAACACATCTGAGATTCTGCCGAGAGAATTCTGCAGAGCGGTTCAGACGTCAACATCAGCTATCCCCAAGACTACCATCACGGGAGAAGCTGCAGAGCAGCAGAACTTTGCCCCTTGGCCTATGTACCTGTCTTGTTGACTTGCCTATCCTGTACTCTTTATATTTAGTATCAAATAAACAAGCCCTTGTATTGGCAACTCTGAATTCATACTCTCTTGTGTCGTGCGTTTGGGGTCGGTGTCAAACCATAACATTACGATCCAACCCAAAATGACGACCCCAGCCGACACAGAGAGGGTCAGAACCGCACTTGCAAATCAAGTCGAGTTGACCAGGGATCACGGTCTCCAATTAGAGCGGGCTGCGGCTGCGGTGCAGAACCTCAGGGATCAGGTCCTGCCTATGCAGGGTTCAATGGCCGCTATGGCGGGACAACAGTCCGACATTCTCGCTCAGCTTCACTCGCTGGGCGACACCGTTAATGCCTTTCATCTCTCACACCCTCCAGGAACATTCCCCGCAGCCCCAGCAGATCTCGCATCTCGGGAACCCCGTCTCTCCGTCCCACGGCTGTTCGACGGTAATCCCGAGGAGTGTGCCACATTCATCATGCAATGTGAGTTGGTTTTCCGTCATCAACCAAGCCGTTTTTCTGCTCGTGGGTCCCAAGTGGCTTATATAACGAACCTACTTTCAGGCCATGCTGCCCAGTGGGTCACTTCCTCCTGGGCAATGGAAGCAGATTTTTTGTTTTCCTATCCAGACTTCGTGGCGGAGCTCCGTAGAGTGTTCCACCATCCAGCCCGAGGTCTGGACCCTGGAGCCCGGTTGGGGACCTTCCGACAGGGGAGCGGCAGGGTGACGGACTATGTCATGGAGTTTCGACTGGCGGCGGTGGAGAGTGGATGGAACGAACCTGCTCTTCGCCTAACCTTCTTGAGGGGGCTCAGTGACGCAGTCCGGGACCTGCTCGCTACCCGGGAGTTACCCGACTCCCTCGAGGATCTGTTTAGCCTCGTCATCCGTATTGACGGACGCCTCCTGGAGAGAAGGCGCGAGAGGACCCGACTGTTACCTCCTGAAGCACCCCGGACTCCTGGACGCCCCGTCCCCAACACTACTGGAGGTAACAGGCTTCCCCGTCCGGTTCGCGAAGAGGAACCCATGCAGCTGGGACGCTCCCATCTGAGCCAGGCGGAGCGTGAGGCAAGGCTCAGGTCCGGTCTCTGCCTCTACTGCGGAGGTGCGGGACACCGTATCGCCGACTGCCCTACCCGGCCAAAAGATCAGGCTCACCGAGACCCCGGGAGATCCTGGTGAGCCGTTTTTCCCATTCCCAGCGCCGCGCACCACCTGACCATCTGATGAGCGTCACCCTGGCATGGGGGGACCAACGTGCCACGGTGGAGGCCCTCATCGACTCCGGGGCAGACGAGAATTTCCTCGACTTCGAGTTTGCCACCCGAGCCAACATACCTCTTGAGGACCTTGTGAGGCCCTTGGAGATCTTTTCGTTGGACCAACACCGCCTGGCCGACATCTCTCAACGCACCGGCCCAGTCGTGCTGACCATCGCTGGGAACCACGTCGAGAGAATCCAGTTCCTCATTACCCAAGCCCCCCTTGTCCCGGTGGTCCTGGGTAGGCCCTGGCTCGCGCTGCACGAGCCCCACATCGCCTGGTCCTCCGGTACCATCAGGGGCTGGAGCTCCTCCTGTCACGCCCGCTGTCTGCAGGCGGCGTCCTGTCCCCCGCCCCGGAGGCCCGCTGGTGAGTTGCCCCCGGGCCCCTCGTCCATTCCTCCCGAGTACCACAACCTCATGGAGGTATTCAGTAAGACCAGGGCTCAGGCCCTTCCACCTCACCGCCCCTATGACTGCGCCATCGACCTCCGCCAAGGGGCTCCCCTTCCCGGCAGCCGCCTCTACAGTCTGACTGTCCCGGAGAAGAAGGCGATGGATCTCTACATCTCTGAGTCATTGGAAGCAGGACTCATTCGGCCTTCCTCCTCCCCGGTGGCGGCCGGGTTCTTCTTTGTTGGTAAGAAGGATGGGGACCTGCGACCCTGCATCGACTATCGTCAGCTCAACGAGATCACCATCAAGAACAAATACCCCCTACCTCTCATGAGCTCCACCTTCGAGCCACTGACCCAGGCCTCGTTCTTCACCAAGCTGGACCTCCGAAGTGCCTACCATCTTGTCCGTATCCGTGAGGGCGATGAATGGAAGACCGCCTTCAAGACCCCCAGGGGCCACTACGAGTACCTTGTAATGCCGTTCGGCCTCACCAACGCCCCGGCGGTATTCCAGGCACTCATGAACGACGTCCTTCGTGACATGCTGGAGGTGTTCGTGGTGGTGTACCTGGACGACATTCTCATCTTTTCCAGGACCCTCGAGGAACACATCCTGCATGTCCGCCGTGTGCTGGAGCGCCTCCTCCACAATCGGCTCTTCGTCAAGGCGGAGAAGTGCCGTTTCCACTCCAACTCCGTCGACTACCTGGGCTTCATCGTTGAGAAGGGCTTGATCCGAGCGGATCCTCGCAAGATCCAGGCTGTGGAGGATTGGCCAGAACCCACCACTCGGAAGGAGTTACAGAGTTTCCTCGGGTTCGCCAACTTCTACCGAAGGTTCATCCGGAACTACAGTCAAGTGGCGGAGCCACTTACCAAGCTGACCTCCCCCGCTCTGCCGTTCGACTGGTCCCCAGCGGCATGCGCTGCGTTCCGCTCCCTCAAGAGAAGGTTCACTTCCACCCCTATCCTGCTCCACCCTGACCCCAAGAGACAGTTCATCGTTGAGGTGGACGCCTCGGATTCTGGCCTGGGCGCTGTCCTATCCCAACGTTCTCTTTCAGACCAGAAGGTGCATCCTTGCGCCTTCTACTCGCGTCGCTTCCTCCCCGCCGAGAGGAACTACGACACCGGCAATCGGGAGCTGCTGGCGGTCGTGGCTGCGCTGGAGGAGTGGCGTCATTGGCTAGATGGTGCCGAGGAGCCTTTTACCATCTGGACGGACCACAAGAACCTGACGTTCATCCGCGCTTCCAGGCGCCTCAACGGTCGGCAGGCGAGATGGGCCAGTTTCCTCAGTCGGTTCGACTTCTCGCTGACCTTCCGCCCCGGTTCCCGCAACACGAAGGCCGACTCCCTGTCCCGGATGCACTCCAAGGGGGCTCCACCCTCTGAGGACCCTTCTCCCATCCTCCCGGAGGCCCGAGTGGTTGGAGCCATCACCTTGGGCATCGAGGGTGTGGTGAGGCGTGCCCTACGCTTCCAACGTGCTCCAAGCAACGTCCCTAGGAATCGTCTCTTCGTCCCCGACTCTGTCCGGTCCCAGGTACTGCTGTGGGGCCATACCAGCCGGTTCGCCTGCCACCCTGGCGTCCATCGCACGTTCTCCTTCCTGGCTCGTCGTTTCTGGTGGCCCACCATGCGGAACGACGTCAAGGAGTTCGTATTGGCCTGCGCGGTCTGTGCCCGCAGCAAGGCCTCTCACCAGGCACCCTCCGGGCTCTTGCAGCCACTTCCCATTCCGAGCCGTCCGTGGTCACATGTGGCGCTCGACTTCGTCACTGGTCTACCCTCCTCCCAGGGGAACACCTGCCTTCTGACCGTGGTGGATCGATTCAGCAAGGGGGTCCACCTCGTGGCCCTCTCCAAGCTTCCCTCTGCGGCCGAGACGGCGGACCTCCTGACGCACCACGTGTTCCGCCTTCATGGCTTTCCCCAGGACATCGTCTCTGACCGGGGGCCCCAGTTCACCTCCCAGGTATGGCGGGCCTTTTGCAAGGGGTTGGGGGCAACGGTCAGTTTCTCCTCTGGTTATCATCCCCAGACAAACGGGCAGACGGAGAGGATGAACCAGAGCGTAGAGTCTGCTCTTCGGTGTGTGGCAGCCGAGAGACCGGCATCCTGGAGCCGTTTCCTTCCCTGGGTTGAATACTCCATCAATTCAATGGTCAGTTCCGCCACCGGCCTCTCCCCTTTTGAGGTCTCCCTGGGCTACCAGCCCCCTCTTTTCCCCGCACAGGAGACGGAAGTGGCAGTTCCCTCCGTGCAGGTCCACCTCAACCGCTGCCGGCGAGTTTGGGAGATCACCAGGACCGCGCTGCTCCGGACATCTGAGCGCGCCTGTCGGGGTGCCGACCGGCGCCGGGTTCCTGCGCCGACTTACCGCCCTGGGCAGAGGGTGTGGCTCTCCGCGAAGGACCTCCCGCTACGGTCCTCGGCCAAGAAGCTCAACCCCCGCTTCGTCGGGCCTTTTGAGGTCCTGAAGGTACTCAGTCCGGCGGCCCTGCGCCTGAAGCTTCCTGCATCCATGCACATCCACCCCGTGTTCCATGTCTCCCGGGTTAAGCCCGTCTCCCTCAGTCCCCTTATGCCTCCAGCTCCTGATCCGCCGCCTTCTGTGCTGGTGGATGGTCACTCCCAGTGGCAGGTCCGCCGGTTGATGGGCGTTCGTCGGCGGGGCCGGGGGTTCCAATACCTGGTGGACTGGGAGGGTTACGGCCCTGAGGAGCGTAGCTGGGTCTCCCGGCAGCTCATCGTGGATCCCGGCTTGATCACCGACTTCCATCGAGCCCATCCTGACGAGCCGGGTCGGCCTGGTCGCCGGGTGGCTCCCGTGGAGGGGGGGGTACTGTGAGGTTTCTGTCCTTGCTCTCTCACTCGTTCTGTTCCTTTAACCACCCTCGCTCTGTTTTCATTTGTTTTTCTGTTAATTATTTCAATTCCCTCATTCACACACTTCTCCCCATTGACGTCATCAGAAACGTCGCTGATTGGTTCTCTCAGGTCCGCACGCTTTTCAATCACATTCCCCAGCTGTCACTGCTTGTCAATCAATCGATCCCTTATTATTTATACCCCGTTTCTCCACTCTAAGTTTGTTGGATCGTCTTGATTTTTCTCTGGTTGCATTCCCCGTTGTTGCTGCTGCTGCTGCTTTTGCTCTGTGCTATTTCTCCAGGAATTCCAAGAAGCCTTTCTCTCGGACACCTGTTCCCGTGGCGCGCGCTCGCTCCGCTGTTTGTTCCAGCACCATTACGCATTACGTCTGGGTGAGTTTTTATTGACTGTCATGATCTATTCCGTTTTTCGTGTGTAACTATTACACTGAAGACTACCACCTTCTTCTCAGACAGTCACTCACCCAGCTTTTCCATTTTTGCTTGTTCCCTCTGGGATAATATTTTTGGGACTTTCCATCTCCCTCTGTGTGTTGCTCACACCGAAGATATTATTTCACATTTGGATTGTTTTGGACTTCACTAACTGTGTGTATACTACACGAAGATATTCACTTGGGACTGTGTTTGGAGCTTTGCTAACTGTGTGTACATTACACGAAGATATTCACTGGGACTGTGTTTGGAGTTTGCTCACTGTGTGTATTACACGAAGAGATTCACTTGGGCTGTTTGGAATTGTGCTCACTGTGTTTAAGTTACACGAAGAATTGTTCACCCTGTTCTCCTGCTCGTTCAAACTGCACTGTTGTTGACTCGTTCCCTCTCTCCCTCTCTCGGTCTCACAACACATCTGAGATTCTGCCGAGAGAATTCTGCAGAGCGGTTCAGACGTCAACATCAGCTATCCCCAAGACTACCATCACGGGAGAAGCTGCAGAGCAGCAGAACTTTGCCCCTTGGCCTATGTACCTGTCTTGTTGACTTGCCTATCCTGTACTCTTTATATTTAGTATCAAATAAACAAGCCCTTGTATTGGCAACTCTGAATTCCTACTCTCTTGTGTCGTGCGTTTGGGGTCGGTGTCAAACCATAACAGCCTATTCTTTAATCCCAGCCCAAGAGTGCTGCCGAGTGCTTCCGCGTTTTCCCTGATTGGCCGCGACAACGCCTAGCACGGCCCGCGGCAGAGCGGGCGGCATTATGTAGCCGTAATCCCCCCTGTTTTAACATCGATGGTTAGCTCAACTCGTTCGCCGCCTTGCTGTGGAGCCTGCGGTGCGTTGGTGACAAGTTCGAATCACTTCAATTTTTATTTAATTTTTTTTTTTTACGTTTAATTAATTTATCATCTCTCTATATAAACGTGCATTCTTTCACAGGCTAAGTTTAGGCATTCTTTCGGAGTTGGTTAAGGTTAGGGTTAAGTTTAGGCATTCTTTCGGAGTTGGTTAAGGTTAGGGTTAAGTTTAGGCATTCTTTCGGAGTTGGTTAAGGTTAGGGTTAAGTTTAGGCATTCTTTCGGAGTTGGTTAAGGTTAGAGTTTGTCGTAGAGCATGGCAATAGAATGCCTATCTGTCTTTCTTGACGCGGAGGCAGCAGCCTATTTCCAGTGTTGGGAAAGTTCACTTTCTACATGAACTAGTTCAGTTCACAGTTAATTTTTTTTTAAATGAACTAGTTCAGTTCATAGTTCATAATTCAAAATGTTGAACTAAAGTTCATGGTTTCAAAAATGAACAAATTTAGTTCTTTTTAGTTCTTTTTTTATTTATTTTTTATTATAGATAAATAGTGGGGCCCACACCTCCTGAAAGGAAGCGTTGTTGCCTCTATGCATTGCACAGTGTCTTTCATGGGGTAGCAGCACACCGAAGATCTCTCTATACCACATTTGTAAAAATGGAGGC